>NC_068449.1:43305534-43568034 GCF_023373465.1 Oncorhynchus keta | reverse complement strand
TCCAAACTCTCCACCATGGCCAAGACCAAAGAGCTCTCCAAGGATGTCAGGGACAAGATTGTAGACCTACACAAGGCTGGAATGGGCTACAACACCATCGCCAAGCAGCTTAGTGAGAAGGTGACAACAGTTGGTGCGATTATTCGCAAATGGAAGAAACACAAAAGAACTGTCAATCTCCCTCGGCCTGGGGCTCCATGCAAAATCTCACCTTGTGGAGTTGCAATGATCATGAGAACAGTGAGGAATCAGCCCAGAACTACACGGGAGGATCTTGTCAATGATCTCAAGGCAGCTGGGACTATTGGTCACCAAGAAAACAATTGGTAACACACTACGCTGTGAAGGACTGAAATCCCCCTGCTCAAGAAAGCACATATACATGCCCATCTGAAGTTTGCCGATGAACATCTGAATGATTCAGAGGACAACTGGGTGAAAGTGTTGTGGTCAGATGACACCAAAATGGAGCTCTTTGGCATCAACTCAACTCGCCGTGTTTGGAGGAGGAGGAATGCTGCCTATGACCCCAAGAACACCATCCCCACCGTCAAACATGGAGGTGGAAACATTATGCTTTGGGGGTGTTTTTCTGCTAAGGGGACATGACAACTTCACCGCATCAAAGGGACGATGGACGGTGCCATGTACCGTCAAATCTTGGGTGAGAACCTCCTTCCCTCAGCCAGGGCATTGAACATGGGTCGTGGATGGGTATTCCAGCATGACAATGACCCAATCCACACAGCCAAGGCAACAAAGGAGTGGCTCAAGAAGAATCACATTAAGGTCTAGGAGTGGCCTAGCCAGTCTCCAAACCTTAATCCCATAGAAAATCTGTGAAGGGAGCTGAAGGTTCGAGTTGCCAAAAGTCAGCCTTGAAACCTTAATGACTTGGAGAAGATCTGCAAAGAGGAGTGGGACCAAATCCCTCCTGAGATGTGTGCAAACCTGGTGGCCAACTACAAGAAACGTCTGACCTCTGTGATTGCCAACAAGGGTTTTGCCACCAAGCACTAAGTCATGTTTTGCAGAGGGGTCAAATACTTATTTCCCTCATTAAAATGCATTAATTAATTTATAAATATTTTGACATGCGTTTTTCTGGATTTTTTTGTTGTTATTCTGTCTCTCACTGTTCAAATAAACCTACCATTAAAATTATAGATTGATCATTTCTTTGTCAGTGGACAAACATACAAAATCAGCAGGGGATCAAATACTTTTTTTCTCTCACTGTAGATATGGTTATTTTCACATTTTCATAAATTCATAGAATGTTTGGGAAATGATTTGCGAAAGTTCTATAGCAATATAGAGTGGGAAAGTGGCCGTGCGTTTGGACAATTAATAGACACTGCAGTAAATTAAACTGAATAAGAATATCGGTCTTGTCCAGGTCCGGAGTCAACACAGACCTGTGCGCCACAGCCAATCAGAGCTGCAGTAGGTTAATATACAAATAAGCCACACGGGCCTGTCATCATTCACTTTGAACTGGACTGTGTGTTTACAGGCTTAATCAACAGCACGACTTCAGATCATTACAACGCATTCGCCAAAAGCCACAAAAAACACCTGAATGGATTTCTGCAAATATGTAAATACCACGGTAGTGCTCTTACATTTGGGAACTTCACAGTCCTATTGATCAAACAACCATGAAAATGTCGGCTCTCTCGCCCTCAGTTATGCACATCAACAACAACAAGATCAACAACTAATCCTAGCCAGAGTGAGATGAGCTACAAATCTAACGAGGGAACATTAGATAAACCCTCTCAAACTTTTTCAGTTAGTTGTGGCCATCAAAATTGCACTGATAAACGATGGGGAAGCTGCTCGTCCTTCTGCAGCTTGCCTGCCAAATGCATGATTGTCCCAACCCACATTTTGACAACTGAATGGGAACTTGCCTGCCTTGCCCGCCCATTTGATAGATGCCAAAAACATTTCATGGACAACTAAAAGCGGTGTCAAACTCAATCAGTGCACGGGCCATATTTAAAAAACACAAAACATTTACGGCGGCCAGACATAGCCTATTTGTTTTTACAACAAAACGTGCAACTGCGACCTAAACTGCCCATTGTTTTATTAGAAAAAAGATGGCCCTTTATAATGTTCATTTATGCACGTATGATAATGTATATCGAATTGTAAGATATTAAAACAAAAGAGAGAAATAAAACTTGTCCAGCCTTTGCTGCTATGCTTGCAGAAGTGCATAGTATTCCCGCAGAGTATTCCCGCATAGTATTCCCGCATAGTATTCCCGCATAGTATTCCCGCATAGTATTCCCGCATAGTATTCCCGCAGAGTATTCCCGCATAGTATTCCCGCATAGTATTCCCGCATAGTATTCCCGCATAGTATTCCCGCATAGTATTCCCGCATAGTATTCCCGCGACCCTAATCAGAAAGTATTTAATGACTCCAAATAACAAAAACGGAGCTATAGGTTGTTGTACACTTAAAACATGTTGAATGCAGCAATACTGTATGGTGCACTCAAAATGTATTGTAGTTGAGTAGCCAGCCCAGGCTACTGTTCGAATGTTGCTGTAATAGGCCTACGAGTTTCTCCTTTGCACAGTGTTTGTTGCATGTTTTTGGGGGCTTTTATTAGTTATTCATTCTCAAGCTTTAAAACCGCGCGCTGTAAACCCCGGTTACATGACAGCAGCTGCAGTTGGAGGTTGAATTCACCTATGCAAGCAGCATCAGGCTGTAATTTCATGAAGTAGACGAGACAACTTGCGTGTCCAGTACCGCCCGCAGGCCTTGTGTTTCGACACGTTAGCCTATTAGCCAGGTTATGACTGACTTGTGATCGTTGCCCTTCCTAGTTTGACTGTACTGTCATTCCCAGCCTTAGTTACAGTCGTCAGTTGTTTTTTTTTTCTCATCAAAATATTGAGTCATTGAAACTTTAAACAGTGGATCCCGAATGGGCAGAAGCAGCAAACAATGTACCAGCTGTGCTATACAAAGGCCAGCTGTGATATACAACCTGATAGCAATATTTTTGGGACTAGCAAGAAATGTATTGGTCAATTACATTAATCATGCTTTGACCTGCATCCGTCTTTTCTGGCAACAATGCCTCACTGTACGTCATGGAATTTTGAGTCAATTAGAACCTATTATTAAAACCCCTTATGGTTATTGGTTTTGAGGCATAGACTGGGAATTTGATATATTTTTACTGACATTAGGATGGTCTGTTTGTGTCATATCTGCAAAGTAGTTTAAAACGCTGTCACTTCAACCTACCTTTGTAAAAAATCTGCTTGCACTGCACTGGCACATCTACCTGTCCCTCATCCTCTTGCTTGTCCTCCACCTCCCTCTCCTCTGTTTCTGTTGTGGAAGTTTTTTAAACCACCCTTTGCCTTGATGACAGTTTTGCACACTCTTGGCAAGAAATTCCACCAAGTAACTTTTAACAAAGCACACCTGTTAATTGAAATGCATTCCAGGTGCCTACCTTCTGAAGCTGGTTGAGAGAATGCCTGTGTTAACAACCCTCCAGGCAAGCTTCAATGCCATACAACTCTCCTTCCGTGGCCTCCAATTGCTCTTAAATACAAGTAAAACTAAATGCATGCTCTTCAACCGATCGGTACCTGTACCTACCAACATCACTACTCTGGACGGCTCTGACTTAGAACACGTGGACAACTACAAATACTTAGGTGTCTGGTTAGACTGTAAACTCTCCTTCCAGACCCATGTCAAACATCTCCAGTCCAAAGTTAAATCTAGAATTGGCTTCCTATTTCGCAACAAAGCATCCTTCACTCATGCTGCCAAACATACCCTTGTAAAACTGACCATCCTACCAATCCTCGACTTTGGCGATGTCATTTACAAAATAGCCTACAATACCCTACTCAACAAATTGGATGCAGTCCATCACAGTGCAATCTGTTTTGTCACCAAAGCCCCATATACTACCCACCATTGCGACCTGTATGCTCTCGTTGGCTGGCCCTCGCTTCATACTCGTCGCCAAACCCACTGGCTCCATGTCATCTACAAGACCCTGCTAGGAAAAGTCCCACATTATCTCAGCTCGCTGGTCACCATAGCATCTCCCACCTGTAGCACACGCTCCAGCAGGTATATCTTTCTGGTCACCCCCAAAACCAGTTCTTTCTTTGGCCGCCTCTCCTTCCAGTTCTCTGCTGCCAATGACTGGAACGAACTACAAAAATGAAACTGGAAACACTTATCTCCCTCACTAGCTTTAAGCACCAACTGTCAGAGCAGCTCACAGATTACTGCACCTGTACATAGCCCACCTATAATTTAGCCCAAACAACTACCTCTTTCCCAACTGTATTTAATTAATTCATTAATTTTGCTCCTTTGCACCACATTATTTTTATTTCTACTTTGCACATTCTTCCATTGCAAAACTACCATTCCAGTGTTTTACTTGCTATATTTGCCTTTACCACCCTTCTCATCTCATTTGCTCACATTGTATATATACTTGTTTATACTGTATTATTGACTGTATTGTTTGTTTTACTCCATGTGTAACTCTGTGTCGTTGTATCTGTCGAACTGCTTTGCTTTATCTTGGCCAGGTCGCAATTGTAAATGAGAACTTGTTCTCAACTTGCCTACCTGGTTAAATAAAGGTGAAATAATAAATAAATAAATAAATAAAATGCCAAGCGTGTGCAAAGCTGTCATCAAGGCAAAGGGTGGATACTTTGAAGAATCTCAAATGTAAAATGTATCAATTAGTTGAACACTATTTTGGTTACAACATGATTCCATATGTGTTATTTCGTAGTTTTGATGTCTTCACTATGATTCTACAATGTAGATTTTTTTTTTTTAAATAAAGAAAAACCCTTGAATGAGTAGGTGTGTACCCAGTAGTGGAAAAAGTACCCAATTGTGATACTTGAGTAAAAGTAAAGATACCATCATAACAAATGACTCAAGTAAAAGTGAAAGTCACCCAGTAAAAACTACTTGAGTAAAAGTCTAAAAGTATTTGGTTTTAAATCTACTTAAGTATCAAAAGTAAATGTAATTGCTCAAATATAGTTAAGGATCAAAAGTAAAAGTGAAAGTATGAATAATTTCTAATTCCAAATATTGAATAAACCAGGCGGCACCATTTTCTTGTTTTTTAAATTTACGGATAGCCAGGGTCACACTCCAACCCTCATACATAATTTACAAACTAAGCATTTGTGTTTAGTGAGTCCGCCAGATCATTGGCAATAGGGATGACCAGGCATGTTCTCTTGGTAAATGTGTAAATTCGACAATTTTTCTTCTCCTGCTAAGCATTCAAAATCTAACAAGTACTGTACTTTTGGGTGTCAGGGAAAATGTATGGAGTAAAAAGTACATTATTTTCTTTAGTAATGTAGTGAAGTAAAAGTAAAAGTTGTAAGTTAAGTATAGATACCACAAAAAGACAACTTAAGTAGTACTTTAATGTATTTTTACTTTACACAACTGTCTGCACCCCACACATACAATTATCTGTAAGGTCCCCGAGTCGAGGCTCAGTCGAGGAGTGAATTTCAAACACAGATTCAACCACAAAGATCAGGGAGATTTTCCAATGCCTCACAAAGAAGGACACCTATTGTTAGACTGAATATTCCTTTGAGCAAGTTATTAATTACACTTTGGATGGTGTATCAATACTCCCAGTCACCACAAATATACAGGCATCCTTCTTAACTCAGCTGCTGGAGAGGAAGGACATCGCTCAGGGATTTCACCATGAGGCCAATGGTGACATTAAAACAGTTACATAGTTGAATGGCTGTGATAGGAAAAAACTGAGGATGGATCAACAACATTGTAGTTACTCCACAATAGTAACCTAATTGACAGAGTGAAAAGAAAGAAGCCTGTACAGAATACAAATATTCCAAAACTTGCATCCTTTTTGTAACAAGCAAATAAGCAAAGCAAATAAATGTTTGTCCTGAATACATTACATTTACATTTACATTTAAGTCATTTAGCAGACGCTCTTGTCCAGAGCGACTTACAAATTGGTGCATTCACCTTATGACATCCAGTGGAACAGCCACTTTACAATAGTGCATCTAAATCTTTTAAGGGGGGTGAGAAGGATTACTTTATCCTATCCTAGGTATTCCTTAAAGAGGTGGGGTTTCAGGTGTCTCCGGAAGGTGGTGATTGACTCCGCTGTCCTGGCGTCGTGAGGGAGTGTGTTCCACCATTGGGGAGCCAGAGCAGCGAACAGTTTTGACTGGGCTGAGCGGGAACTGTACTTCCTTAGTGGTAGGGAGGCGAGCAAGCCAGAGGTGGATGAACGCAGCGCCCTTGTTTGGGTGTAGGGCCTGATCAGAGCCTGGAGGTACTGAGGTGCCGTTCCCCTCACAGCTCCGTAGGCAAGCACCATGGTCTTGTAGCGGATGCGAGCTTCAACTGGAAGCCAGTGGAGAGAGCGGAGGAGCGGGGTGACGTGAGAGAACTTGGGAAGGTTGAACACCAGACGGGCTGCGGCGTTCTGGATGAGTTGTAGGGTTTAATGGCACAGGCAGGGAGCCCAGCCAACAGCGAGTTGCAGTAATCCAGACGGGAGATGACAAATGCCTGGATTAGGACCTGCGCCGCTTCCTGTGTGAGGCAGGGTCGTACTCTGCGGATGTTGTAGAGCATGAACCTACAGGAACGGGCCACCGCCTTGATGTTAGTTGAGAACGACAGGGTGTTGTCCAGGATCACGCCAAGGTTCTTAGCGCTCTGGGAGGAGGACACAATGGAGTTGTCAACCGTGATGGCGAGATCATGGAACGGGCAATCCTTCCCCGGGAGGAAGAGCAGCTCCGTCTTGCCGAGGTTCAGCTTGAGGTGGTGATCCGTCATCCACACTGATATGTCTGCCAGACATGCAGAGATGCGATTCGCCACCTGGTCATCAGAAGGGGGAAAGGAGAAGATTAATTGTGTGTCGTCTGCATAGCAATGATAGGAGAGACCATGTGAGGTTATGACAGAGCCAAGTGACTTGGTGTATAGCGAGAATAGGAGAGGGCCTAGAACAGAGCCCTGGGGGACACCAGTGGTGAGAGCGCGTGGTGAGGAGACAGATTCTCGCCACGCCACCTGGTAGGAGCGACCTGTCAGGTAGGACGCAATCCAAGCGTGGGCCGCATCGGAGATGCCCAACTCGGAGAGGGTGGAGAGGAGGATCTGATGGTTCACAGTATCGAAGGCAGCCGATAGGTCTAGAAGGATGAGAGCAGAGGAGAGAGAGTTAGCTTTAGCAGTGCGGAGCGCCTCCGTGATACAGAGAAGAGCAGTCTCAGTTGAATGACTAGTCTTGAAACCTGACTGATTTGGATCAAGAAGGTCATTCTGAGAGAGATAGCGGGAGAGCTGGCCAAGGACGGCACGTTCAAGAGTTTTGGAGAGAAAAGAAAGAAGGGATACTGGTCTGTAGTTGTTGACATCGGAGGGATCGAGTGTAGGTTTTTTCAGAAGGGGTGCAACTCTCGCTCTCTTGAAGACGGAAGGGACGTAGCCAGCGGTCAGGGATGAGTTGATGAGCGAGGTGAGGTAAGGGAGAAGGTCTCCGGAAATGGTCTGGAGAAGAGAGGAGGGGATAGGGTCGAGCGGGCAGGTTGTTGGGCGGCCGGCCGTCACAAGACGCGAGATTTCATCTGGAGAGAGAGGGGAGAAAGAGGTCAGAGCACAGGGTAGGGCAGTGTGAGCAGAACCAGCGGTGTCGTTTGACTTAGCAAACGAGGATCGGATGTCGTCGACCTTCTTTTCAAAATGGTTGACGAAGTCATCTGCAGAGAGGGAGGAGGGGGGAGGGGGAGGAGGATTCAGGAGGGAGGAGAAGGTGGCAAAGAGCTTCCTAGGGTTAGAGGCAGATGCTTGGAATTTAGAGTGGTAGAAAGTGGCTTTAGCAGCAGAGACAGAGGAGGAAAATGTAGAGAGGAGGGAGCGAAAGGATGCCAGGTCCGCAGGAGGCGAGTTTTCCTTCATTTCCGCTCGGCTGCCCGGAGCCCTGTTCTGTGAGCTCGCAATGAGTCGTCGAGCCACGGAGCGGGAGGGGAGGACCGAGCCGGCCTGGAAGATAGGGGACATAGAGAGTCAAAGGATGCAGAAAGGGAGGAGAGGAGGGTTGAGGAGGCAGAATCAGGAGATAGGTTGGAGAAGGTTTGAGCAGAGGGAAGAGATGATAGGATGGAAGAGGAGAGAGTAAAGGGGAGAGAGAGCGAAGGTTGGGACGGCGCGATACCATCCGAGTAGGGGCAGTGTGGGAAGTGTTGGATGAGAGCGAGAGGGAAAAGGATACAAGGTAGTGGTCGGAGACTTGGAGGGGAGTTGCAATGAGGTTAGTGGAAGAACAGCATCTAGTAAAGATGAGGTCGAGCGTATTGCCTGCCTTGTGAGTAGGGGGGATGGTGAGAGGGTGAGGTCAAAAGAGGAAAGGAGTGGAAAGAAGGAGGCAGAGAGGAATGAGTCAAAGGTAGACGTGGGGAGGTTAAAGTCGCCCAGAACTGTGAGAGGTGAGCCGTCCTCAGGAAAGGAGCTTATCAAGACATCAAGCTCATTGATGAACTCTCCGAGGGGACCTGGAGGGCGATAAATGATAAGGATGATAAGCTTGAAAGGGCTGGTAACTGTGACAGCATGAAATTCAAAGGAGGCGATAGACAGATGGCTAAGGGGAGAAAGAGAGAATGACCACTTGGGAGAGATGAGGATCCCGGTGCCACCACCCCGCTGACCAGAAGCTCTCGGGGTGTGCGAGAACACGTGGGCGGACGAAGAGAGAGCAGTAGGAGTAGCAGTGTTATCTGTGGTGATCCATGTTTCCGTCAGTGCCAAGAAGTCGAGGGACTGGAGGGAGGCATAGGCTGAGATGAACTCTGCCTTGTTGGCCGCAGATCGGCAGTTCCAGAGGCTACCGGAGACCTGGAACTCCACGTGGGTCGTGCGTGCTGGGACCACCAGATTAGGGTGGCCGCGGCCACGAGGTGTGGAGCGTTTGTATGGTCTGTGCAGAGAGGAGATAACAGGGATAGACAGACACATAGTTGACAGGCTACAGAAGAGGCTACGCTAATGCAAGGAGATTGAATGACAAGTGGACTACACGTCTCGAATGTTCAGAAAGTTAAGCTTACGTAGCAAGAATCTTATTGACTAAAATGATTAAAATGATACAGTACTGCTGAAGTAGGCTAGCTGGCAGTGGCTGCGTTGTTGACTTTGTAGGCTAGCTGGCAGTGGCTGCGTTGTTGACACTACACTAATCAAGTCGTTCCGTTTAGTGTAATAGTTTCTACAGTGCTGCTATTCGGGGGCTAGCTGGCTAGCTAGCAGTGTTGATTACGTTACGTTGCGTTAAAAGAACGACAATAGCTGGCTAGCTAACCTAGAAAATCGCTCTAGACTACACAATTATCTTTGATACACAGACGGCTATGTAGCTAGCTATGTAGCTAGCTACGATCAAACAAATCAAACCGTTGTGCTGTAATGAAATGAAATGAAAATGTGATACTACCTGTGGAGCGAAGCGGAATGCGACCTGGTTGTTGAGTGCGGAAGTTCTATTCAGTAGACGTTGGCTAGCTGTTGGCTAGCTAGCAGTGTCTCCTACGTTAAGGATGACAAATAGCTGGCTAGCTAACCTCGGTAAATTAAGATAATCACTCTAAGACTACACGCTCTAAACTACACAATTATCTTGGATACGAAGACAGCAAAGACAACTATGTAGCTAGCTAACACTACACTAATCAAGTCGTTCAGTTGAGTGTAATAGTTTCTACAGTGCTGCTATTCGGTAGACGGTGGACGTTTGCTAGCTGGCTAGCTGCTGAGCAGATAGCAGTGTAGACTACGTTAGGACGACGAAATATGAAGTTGCAATAGAAGTGCTGACTGTTTCACTTTGTTGTCCTCTTTCTTTTCCTTTTTCTTCTGTCCTTCTTTTGTCCTTATTTTGTCTTCCTTTCTTCTGTTAACTAGATATTTATTGTTGTTATTCTTTGTAAGCTAGCTAGCTTCTTCCAGGAGAGTCCCTAGCAACTGCTTAGCAACAAGTAAACAATTCTGCTAGCAATTCAGCTAGCTAAGATAACTGTACAATTTTATGAAAAATAGTTAATTTTTCAAAAGCCTGTCTTTTTGGTTTGTTCCTTGTTTTGTCTTCTATTGAGTCTTGCAGTTCTCTTGATTTTTTCGATGTACTTCACTCTAAAACCATTTAAATCTCAACATATACAGGAGCTCATTGTTCAGCAGCTGCTCAATTTAGAATACAAAGTGTTATTCTTAGGGCAAATCCAATACAACACATTACCGAGTACCACTCTCTATATTTTCAAGCATAGTGGTGGCTGCATCATGTTATGGGTATGCTTGTAATTGTTAAGGACTGGGGAGTTTTTCAGGATAAAAAATACATGGAATGGAGCTAAGCAAAGGCAAAATCCTAGAGAAAAACCTGGTTCTGCTTTCCACCAGACACTGGGAGATGAATTCACCAGGACAGCAGGACAATAACTTAAAACACAAGGCTGCAATTGCTTTCCAGGAAAACAATGAATGTTTCTGAGTGGCCAAGTTATCATTTTGGCTTAACTATATTTGAAAATCTATGGCAATGATCAACAACCAATTTGGTAGAGCTTGTAGAATTTTGAAAATAATAACAGGCAGATGTTGCACAACCCAGGTGTGGAAAGCTCTTAGAGACTTACCCAGGAAGACTTACCCAGGAAGACTTACCCAGGAAGACTTACCCAGGAAGACTTACCCAGGAAGACAGCTGTAATCGCTTCCAAAGGTGCTTCTACAAAGTATTGACTCAGGGGTGTGAATACTTAAATAAATAAGATATTTTTTATGTCAATTTCAATAAATTAGCAAAAATGTATTTTAAACATGTTTTTATTTTGTCATTATGGGGTATTGTGTGTAGCGAGATTTAAAAAAATGTTTAGTTATATAATTGAATTGAGACTGTAACACAACAAAATGTGGAGTAAGTCAAGGGGTATGAATACTTTCTGAAGACATTGTAGTTAGCTAGATTTTTTTGCACTGATTAGCTAGCGAACTAAGGTTAGCTGGTGCAGTCAATTACAGATATTTAAAGGAGAGAAAGCCAGGTCTGAATTGTTCCTTCTCCCCACTTAATTAATAATTATTAAATTGTAACTGATAATCTGCTACATAAGTCCTCATCAGCATAATCATCATCATCTTCATCCACTGCCCTCCGTCCGTCCATCATCATCTCCCCCCTCCTCTCCCCCCAGTTTGACAGCAATGGGGACGGGCGCATCACCTTGGAAGAGCTGGAGGACAGCATGAAGGCCCTGCTGCATGTTACATTGGCGCCCAATGGGGGAATTTTATTTTGGTCTAAGACGGTGACTCCCGTGGGAGGTCCACACATGCACAGTCACACATGGCACATACACCTTTGGACTGCTCAAGGACTGTATACATGCCCATGGATACACACACTTAACTCTCAGTTATGCCACACTTCACACGCTTTCAAACCAGCACACACACACATACGTCTCAATAACTATAAAACAAGACTTGTCTCATGTCCCTCAGTAATCCCCCCACAAACGCATGCTTGTGTTTTGTCCTAGCCAATCAATAATAATAATTGGAAACATGTGGATGGGAGTCTCTGTGTAAGCAGGGGATCAATAAGCATTTGGACCACGCATTATCAACAATTAGCCCTCTTGGGGCGATACAACTAGCTAGGCTAGGCATTAGGGTTAAGATTAGGGTTCAGTTTAAGAGTTAGGTGAAGGGTTAGCTGAAAGGGTTAAGGTTAGCGTTAGGGGAAGGGTTAGCTTACATGCTAAGTAGTTGCAAAGTAGCTATAAAGTAGTACGTTGTTGAAGATTTGCTAAAATGCCAAACTTTGGGGTTACTAGACATTCATGTTATACACCTTCCCCATCCACCCTAAGTAACAATCTTTCTTATGTAACCATACCGAACGTAACATATCATACTAAATGGAGTGTGTGGATTTACGTACAGAATCATACGAAATGTTCTGAGACCAGGTCGTGGGACGAATTCCCATTCCACCCCTATAGTCTCAATAATATCAACCCGATGCACACGTACAGTATTGATCGGAGGGGGTCAGGTGGGTTTAAGCAATACTACCTGTGATAGGTCAGGTGGAGATGACAGCCTATTGCTTCATACCTGTCCAATTCCTCCAGATATACTTGTGCCTAGGGCCAGTGGTAGGATAGGGGTATGGGCTTGGGGTCAATTTGGACACAAATGAACTAGAAACACTTTATCTTACAGCCCCACCTATGTACCTCGTTTTAACTAAGAAATGACTAGGTACCTACTGAATTCATTGGATTACTATAAAGTACCCACATGTGTTGTTTTTTGTAAATACAAGGTCCATAGAGCACAAACACTACTGTAAAAAGGACTGTCGTATATAGGACTGTAAAATCAAGGGTCCCCCTCAAAACTAAAATGCCCCCCCCCCCTCCCGTGGACAGAATGGAACTGACATTGTCATTATTACCGCACCGTGACTTCTAATGGCATCCAATGCATGTTAATGAGGGCAGATGTAACATGGGGCTTGTGTCTAATGTTGTCCCCTGCAATATCCAGAGCCCCCTGGTTCTAATCAACGTATCTGGTCCTGTGTCTGTCTCGGTCTCCCCCTGCAGAGTTTGTGATGATGCTGTCGTCGCGGTAGCAAGCCTCACCCGCCGAGCAAACAAACCGGCAAGACACACTGGATGAGGTCTGGATCACCGGACAAGGGGCATCATTCTTGTGTCAATGTCCTGTAGCGTTGTGCATGATTTTGCATATTCATCAGAATGTTTTTTGCGGTGTATAGACTAAGATATCAATTCAGGTCAAAATGTTGCCTTTATTATTTTTAGTTTTATTTTTTACAATAAAACTGATTTAAGCAATGCAGCAGAGGACGAAGGGGAAGGGTGAGTTATGAAACATGACTACTGTTACATCGCTCTTGCATAGCAGTGGTGAGTCTATGTCGCCACCTTGTGGAAACATTCGAAACGACCGATTGACCAGATTGTACTGAATGTACCAATCATTTCCAGATGACGTAACACCCAATGCATAATAACACTGGCATCGGATGGTTACATTGACAAATGGGTTACATTCACGGGTTACATTTAGTCCATATGTTAACATAATACCACTTGAGGCTTCAAGTTGAAAAAAACAAGTTAATTTATTGTTGAAAATTGATAACTTAAAACATTCGAGAAAGAAAGAAAAAACATGATCTGTCCAAAAACAAAATGATTTAAAACAAAACAAAGCCGCGACTTGACATACATTATACACACCGTGAACGATTCGGGCCATGAGGCGGCAGAAGAAAAGACAAATAATTAATACAAATATCATAATTACTAGTACGGCAAAAGGAATGCTAACCAAGGCGTCACACTGTGCCATTCAAAGCAAAATGCTAAAAATGGTATAAGGCAAAAATTTGTCTGCGAAATTCGACCATAGATATATTCACCTATATTAGTCCTTTTTCCCGAAAAAAGGCAGGCGACTGCTTTTTACTTGACAACAGGGTGACCTTTAACCCTTGCAGTGCGGAACACAGAAAATTGTATAGTGTTGTTTCTTTCTCCTTTTTACTGCGTCAAAATATTGCAGGTTCCCCTTTTGTGATTTTGTACATACAAACATACTGTCAAAATATATATTTAAATATCTGTCCTTAAAAATTACTTCATTACTTCTTAAACAGGAAGTTGGAACTTTTGAGAGAGACAGGAAATACAACACTCGAGTCACATGGATGACTTTGAGGTTTCTCAAGAATCGATAACTCGGAATGGGAAACATCCCTAACGCAAAATCAAAGACTAAGCTGTCGGGATTCAAGAGGTTCCGTTATCCACTGAGAAACGACAACAAAACCACAGAGTAACGTATTATTGGAAGTCTTGATTTTTTGGGGAGTTATGCCTCGTTTTCAGCGAATAAAAAAAAACAGTTAAGAGAACAGAGGTTGGGAGCGTTGCGAGACCACAGTCCCACATCTGTAGCTATACTACAGACCGGACAAAATGGCTGCCAAAAGGGTTTTCTTTCTGAAGTCTTGGAAGAAAACAAAACATGGATGAAAAAGTACAAACTTGGAGACATTAGTAATAAAAAAGGGGGAAGCTCTCTTTTTCACCAGGGTCCACTGCTGCTCGGTGGCAGCGGTGAAGGAAGATGTGCATTTAGTAGACAGTGAAGTGACAGAGGGCCTTACTGCTCAGAAGAGTAAGATTCACACTTTTTTGTTTTTGGAAGGCTGCACCATCCCACTGGTTGGGCTTTGTAGTACACAAGCAATTCTAGTAACCCCCTCCCTCCATTTGTTACCACCAACCTTCTACAATTCATCCACCCAACCCCCTCTCTCTGTCTGACTCAATTTCAGCATTTGGGATTTGCACAGAAGCACGGCCCACCCATAGAAACAAACACACACACATACACACTCCCTTCTACCATCAACAGTGGCCGAATCGAGACAGCGAGGCTGCATGGGTAGTCTTGAGCAGACAAGACAATGGAGACATCTCTTCACCAATCTCTCTCTCCCTTTCTTTCTCTCTCTGGTAACCAAGCTGACAGTAGCAGGTGTTGAAGGTGGCTGGTGCCACTGTTGAGTATAGACAGAAAGGACTTTTTTTTTGTTTTCACCAACATCTCACAGACAGACAGACAGAGACAGCGAGAGAGAGGAGGACCAGTTCTTAGAATTTGGCCGATCACCTCAGCAGTCTGTGGCTTCTCTTCGATGTAGCTAGCTGGTGTGTGGTAGTTGTGGTGCTGCTAAAGCTAACTGCTTATGTGACTGGGATCTTGCTGGTGTCTCAGAAGTGCTGTGTGATTCTGCCTTCTCAGGGAGAAGTCTCATTGACGTCTCATGGATGCCTTGTGGCAGACGCCGCCTCAGCAGTACTGAAGAGCGAATTCCGATGCATGGAGACCTAGGATTCGGTTGTTTGATCTGATATGGAGGTACATGGTGTCGGAACCAGGATGTCCGAAGTAGTTGTGGTCGGGTGGAGCTCTACTCTTCTACTCGTTGGGGATGCTCTGCAGGTAGGAGAGGATGTGCTGGATCTTGACCAGGCGTTCGCGCAGCGTGGTCATGGAAAGCACCGACAGCTGGTAGCGAGGGTCGATGGGCAGCACGGCCAGCAGCCACCAGCAGCAAGCCGGACCGTTGGGAGTCGCCTGGAGGAGAGGAGGAAAGGATATCACTGACCAGAAACATGATATCACTCACCTAAAACAATGGGTTGACAATGGACAGAAAATGGCTTGTTGGCTATTGTTTAGTTTTTTGCTGGGCCACAGAAGAATTCAAAAAGGCTTTAAGGGGTCACAGTGCAAAAAAAAAAGGCACAGTGATTGGATAGGATTAAACAGTATCATCTTGACTTCACCTTGCCATTTGAAAGACTAGGTGGAATAATTGCCATATTGGATACACCTATTCAGTCATTTCAGATCTGTAAAGGAACTTGAGAGTAGAGGCTAGCGAGTCAGCCGGAGTTCAGTACATGCCTCACGTCAGACAGGTATGATGGAGACGCTTCAGATCTACAAGAGTCGTAACTCATTCAGAGAGTCGGCATCTTAAATGACTTGTTCTATAATTGAGCCAAGTATCTCAGATAAATGACTGACGTGGTGAATTGGCTTGCATCCAAAGCAGCCTCAACCTAATCTGCCACTTATAGGGATGTTGCTGTGTCAGAGTTACATGTTGTTTATAATAAACTGGGTGGTTCGAGCCCTTAATGCTGATTGTCTGAAAGCTGTGGTATATTAGACCATATACCACGGGTATGACAAAACATGTATTTTTAGGAACACACACGCACGCACGCACACACAAACACAAGCAGCGGAAATGTCATCTAATCTTGACTATGGCTCATCCCCGGACACTCATCATTAATCCTAGTATCTCCATGCAAAAGTATTCATCCCCCTTGGCATTTTTTCCCATTTTGTTCCAATACAACCTGTAATTTAAGTGAAAAGAATTACTTGTTTTAAAAAAAAACGTACAAAAATGAAAAGTGGTGCGTGCATATGTATTCACCCCCTTTGCTCTGAAGCCGCTAAAAAAGATCCTCTGCAACCAATTACCTTCAGAAGTCACATAATTAGTTAAATAAAGTCTAAGTGTCACATGATCTGTCACATGCTCTAAGTATATATACACCTGTTCTGAAAAGCCCCAGAGTCTACAACACCACTAAGCACGCGGCACCATGAAGACCAAGGAGCTCTCCAAACAGGTCAGGGACAAAGTTGTGGAGAAGTACAGGTCAGGGTTCGGTTATAAAAAATATCTGAAACTTTGAACATCCCACGGAGCACAATTAAATCTATTATTTAAAAATGGAAAGAATATGGCACCACAACAAACCTGCTAAGAGAGAGCCGCCCACCAGAACTCACGGACCAGGCAAGGAGGGCATTAATCAGAGAGGCAACAAAGAGACCAAAGATAAACCTGAAAGAGCTGCAAAGCTCCACAGCGGAGATTTTAGTATCTGTCCATAGGACCACTTTAAGCCGTACACTCCACAGAGCTGGGCTTTACGGAAGAGTGGCCAGAAAAAAGCCATTGCTTAAAGAACAAAATTACAATGGCCCTAAGCATACTGCTAAAGCAACACTCGAGTGGTTTAAGGGGAAACATTTAAATTTCTTGGAATGGCCTCGTCAAAGCCCAGACCTCAATCCAATTGAGAATCTGTGATACGACTTAAAGATTGTTGTACACCAGCGGAACTCATCCAACTTGAAGGAGCTGGAGAGGTTTTGCCTTGAAGAACAGGCATCTTCAAAGTGGTAGGCAAAAAACCAACATTTTAATTCCAGGTCGGTAAGGCAACAAAATAGGACAAATGCCAAGGGGGGTGAATACTTTCGCAAGCCACTGGAACATTCCAAATTTTCCATGAAAAATGCTATGTCTCCATTGGATATTGCGCATCCAGTGTGTGTGTGTGTGTGTGTGTGTGTGTGTGGTATAGAGGGTGAGTGGATGTTGTAAGGACACTCTGGAGGATAGTGACATAACACCTTCCTCCATAGGATGAGTTAAGAATTACCCACAATGATCTCGTCTAGAGCAGTGGAGCAACCATAGAAATAGATTATATTGCCAAGGGAGTGACACTGGAGGAATATATGCCGGGGGAAGACTATATGCCGGGGGAAGACTATATGCCGGGGGAAGACTATATGCCGGGGGAAGACTATATGCCGGGGGAAGACTATATGCCGGGGGAAGACTATATGCTGGGGGAAGAGATCTGGGTCTCAGCTCACCTGGATGTCGGGCTCTCTCTCGGGCATGGCGCCGAAGTGCTGAAGGATCTGGTGGCTGAAGCGGTTGTTGAGGTTCTGGAACCAGGTGTGCGCTTGTTCGTAAACGGCGTCGTGCAGCTGCTGCAGCTGTGTCAACTCCTCGCTGTCGCTCACCTGTCAATCAATCAATCAATGTATCTTAACCATACACGAGGGACATTAGGTTTGAAAGCAGGGTTGTCACGTGAAAATGAAAACTATATAGATCACAGTGTAGCATTCGCCAGAACACCACACTACCATAATCCATTAACAGATGGCCTCTGATAAACTAAAATACAAGTTTGTTTTTACATGAGACCTTTTAAATCAAAGGGTGAACTAAAAAGTAGATTATTCAAATTAAAATATTTGGCTAATTCAAGCTGTGCTAAAGTTGTGAGTGGGAGTTATTAGAGGTATTCACACCAATGGAAAATGGATTCAAATGTAATTTTCTCTATGCTTTTGTGTTTTTTATTGTATAATTGAGTATTATTTTGTCATCCTTTCTTTACAAATAAAAATCTAACCAAATATATATATATATATATCCAAAAAATACAAAGAACAGAAACTCTCCATGAAATAAAAACACCCCAAACAGTATTTTGGTGTCAGAGAACATGGGTTCTTACCCTGGTATCCTCCAGGTACTTGATGTCGGCGATGCAGTACCCGTCCATCATCCCGCGGGTCAGCACCCGGAACCTCTTCCCTCCGACGGTGTCCACCACGGAACGCCCGTCTGGGAGGAAGTGGACACTCCGGATGATCAGCATACAGCCGTAGTCCACAAAACTGAAACGGGAACATTCTGAATCTTTGTTTGTTGTAATCATATAGTCATTTGAAGGTGATTTTGCAAATGGTCTTTATTTCTAAATGTGTATTTATTATGGATCCACATTAACTGCTGCCAAGGCAGCGGCTACCCTTCCTGGGGTCTGGCAAAATTAAGGAAGTTCTACAATTTTTTAAAGATTACAATACATTCATTACTGAATTCACAACACACTAAGTGCGTGCCTTCAGGCCCATACTCCACTACCACATATCTACAATGCAAAATCCATGTGTGTGTATAGTACGTATGTTATCATGTGTGTGTATAGTGCATATGTTATGTGTGTGTATAGTACGTATGTTATCATGTGTATGTATAGTACGTATGTTATCATGTGTGTGTTTAGTGTGTATGTTATCATGTGTGTGTATAGTGTGTATGTTATCATGTGTGTGTATAGTGCAGATGTTATCATGTGTGTGTATAGTACGTATGTTATCATGTGTGTGTATAGTGCATATGTTATCATGTGTGTGTATAGTGTGTATGTTATCATGTGTGTGTATAGTGTGTATGTTATCATGTGTGTGTATAGTGCGTATGTTATCATGTGTGTGTATAGTGCGTATGTTATCATGTGTGTGTATAGTGCGTATGTTATCATGTGTGTGTATAGTGTGTATGTTATCATGTGTGTGTGCCTTATGTTTGTGTCTCTTCACAGTCCCCGATGTTCCATAAGGTGTATTTTTACCTGCTTTTTAAATCTGATTCTACTGCTTGCATCAGTTACCTGATGTGGATTAGAGTTCCATGTAGACATGGCTCTATGTAGTACTGTGCGCCGCCCATAGTCTGTTCTGGGACTTGGGGATTGTGAAGAGACCTCTGGTGGCATGTCTTGTGGGGTATGCATGGGTGTCTGAGCTGTGTGCTCGTATTTTAAAAACAGACAGCTCGGTAGCTTCAGCTTGTCAACACCTCTTACAAAAACAAGTAATGAGGAAGTCAATCTCTCTTCCACTTTGAGCCAGGAGAGATTGACATGCATGTCATTAACGTTAGCTCTCCGTGTACTTTTAAGGACCGGCCCGTGTTGCCCTGTTCTGAGCCAACTGCAATTTTTTCCCAAGTCCCTCTTTGTAGTTCAGGTGCGACAAAACCAGGGCCTGTAGGACCTGCCTATTTGATAGTGTTGTTAAGGCAGAGCAGCGCTTTAATTATTATTATTATTAAAGTTGCATATATACATTTAGCAGGCGCTTTCATGAAAAGCGACTTAATCATGCCTGCATACATTTTACGTATGAGTGGTCCCAGGAATCAAACCAAATATCCTGGCGTTGCAAGCCCCATGCTCTACTAACTGAGCTAAAGAACACCACAAATATATTGCATATGGTCGTTGCAGAGTCAAATCAGACAGCCATTCAAAGCATTGTGAAAAGTTACCGGCTCATTGTGAGCAGTCAATTACAGTGATTGGTCAATGGCCTATTTTGTTTAACCTCTACAGGATCAGTGCCCCCCTCTAAGGTTGAGCTAATGTGTGCTAATGTGATTAGCATGATGTTGTAAGTAACAAGAACATTTCCCAGGAAATAGACATATCTGATACAGGCAGAAAGTTTAAATACATGTTAATCTAACTGCACTGTCCAATTTACATGAGCTATTACAGTGAAATAATACCATGCTATTCTTTGAGCTAAAGAGTGCACAGTTATGTACTTGGAAATGTATCAATAAACCAATTAGGCATATTTGGGCAGACTTGATACAACATTTTGAACAGTAATGCAATGGATCATTAGATCAGTCTAAAACTTTGCACATACACTACTGCCGTCTAGTGGCCAAAATCTAAATTGCGCCTAGAATCCTAAATCATATAATTAACTTTCTCTTGCATTTCAAAGATGATGGAACAACTTTTTGGGGGATGGAAAATGCATGTTTTTTTCTTTGTATTATCATTTACCAGATCTAATGTGTTATATTCCCCTACATTCATTTCACATTTCAACAAAGTGTTTCCTTTCAAACGGTATCAAGAATATGCATATCCTTGCTTTAGGTCCTGAGCTGCAGGCAGTTAGATTTGGTTATGTCATTTTAGGCGGGGGGAAAAAGTGAACTTTCACAGGGCCATTGCATAGTCAAGTCAAACGTCAGCATTCAACTCATTTGTGAGAAGGTATAGTAGCCTAAGGCATCTTGAAAAATGTAAATATTAGCATATATATGCTTAGAATCGTTTTATTTCCCCATCAGGAGGATGCTTCAAAGTTGGATTTGATATTCAGTCAAAATCCTATTAGATAGTATTTTCATAATTCCTCTGTCTGTCTCTCTCGGGTGAGGTGACAGAAGGTGACGCATTAGTGCACAGCAGAATGGTGCGTGTGCATTTGAGTGAGTGTTTTATGTGCAAATGTGTGCGTGCTGGCCTAGGTGCTTGTATCGGGTGCCACTGTGCCTACCCTTTCTGAGCGTCGTTGATGCACATCCCAAACTGGCGCGTGCCGGCCTCCATGCAGCGGCGGATCATGAGACGGTAGCGCGGTTCGAAGACGTGCAGGGGACACGGCACGGTCGGGTAGGCCATGGTGCACACAAAGATGGGCACCTTCTTCATCAGGCTGCGGAGAAAGAGAGAGAGTTAAGAATGATGCTAAGACACTCGAGCATCTCTCACAAGTGAAGTGATTCAAACGTGACATATGCATTCCAAAGATGATGTAGAAATAGATCAACAGAATTCATTCGAACAGTCAGTGCTTAACATTAGGTGAACCTGTCTGCTGTGTGTTTTTTGCATGTTTTCCGTTTTCATGTTTAAAAAAATTAAAAGTAGGACAACCAGGGAGAAAGAAAGACAAGGGTTCAGAGAGAGGGCAGAAGCCATAGCAGTACAACTACCAGAATGGACATTCTAGGTTCATTTTATGACAGAATGATATGTCGGGAGGACAACTCACTCTGCAAGCTCTTGGGTCTCCTCCAGGTGAGTCTTCTGCCGTTCCGACTGCTCCTTAGACAGGTACTGCTTTATCACTCGGTCCAGCACACTGGTGACTGTGTACTTCCTGGCTGCCAGATACTGGGGGGGGGGATTATGGTTTTCTTTTTGAGGACATGTCATTTAAGAAGAGGTCTTCCCCAAGTTAATTGTCTTAGGCCTTGTCCCAAATGGCACCATTGGCCCTGGTCAAAAATAGTGTACTATATAGGGAATAGGATGCCATTTGAGTTGGTGGTGGTTGGTGGTAGTGTCCTCTTACCTCTTTGAGACTCTCCTTGCAGAGAGGACACTGTGGAGTGTGGTCCAGACAGCGCTCCAGACAGTTTTTACAGAAGGTGTGACCGCACGGCGCGGTCACTGGCTCGTAGAACAATCTAAAGCAGAGGGAACACTCCAAGTCGTTGGGGTCCAGTAGGTCTCTGGGTACGACTCTGTGAGCTCGGGCTGAGGCTCCCTGGCTCGACGCACCACAGGCAACTACAGAGGAAGCGACAGGAGAATGTCAAGCACTTCACACGCACACAAGTACGCAGACAGACGCATACAAACACAGACACAGCAAAGGTACCTGGCAATGGCTAATGGGACCGTTGCTAATCGGTACTGTGGCGGTTGTGGCTCTGCCACTGATATAGAGGGAATGCATATTTTAGCTGCTTTCACCCAGGAATAATCCCATTTAAAACAATATAAAGAGCCAGCACTCCAGCTAAACCAGGGGTTCCACAACTGGCGGCTGAATTTGGCCCGCGGGTGGTTTTATTTGGCCCGCGGGTGGGTGTATATGGTCCTCAAAGTTTTCACCCCCCACAAAAAAAAAAAAAAAAAAACATGATCATATACATATATAAGCAAGGTTTGAAATAGTCAGCTTTAGTCAGACACTATATCCATTTGGGCTCCTTGCGGTCAATTTGCCGTCTACAATTTGGGGCCCCCCCCGACCATCCGCTCAAGAAAAGAAAACGTTCCACGGCTGAATCCAGTTGACGATCCCTGAGCTAAACTACTCCCTTTCTAATTACGACATACTAGCAGCAGTCTTGATTCCTACCTCCTTGTTTCTTTTGCTTGCTCCCGTGGCTGTAGACGACGTGGGGTCCACCCTCGGAGAACGTCAGCTTCCGCTTCAGCAGCACGCCTTTCTCCTGGTCCCCCAGCTGGGGTGCGGAGCAGACGCGTTTAAGACCCTCATCCACGCCGCCCGGCCCCGGGCCGTGGGCTCGCATCGAGTGAGCGCGGCCGAGGCCCGAACGCTCCAGGCTCCCTGAGCGACCCGGCTTCTGGTACGGAAAGAGAGGAGGGGGAGGAAGAGCGAGAGAGAGAGAGAGAGAGTGAGAGAGAGAGAATTAGAACGTTAAAAGGAGTGTTAGACATTATTGATGCATTTTAACTGAACAAACACCTAAAAAATATCAAAACATATTGACTTTGGAAACTTTGAAGGCACCCTAGTGGTTCAGGACTTTTTATTTATTTATTTTAAAATTTCCCCCTTTATTTAACTAGGCAAGTCAGTTAAGAACAAATTCTTATTTACAACTACTGCCTACAGGGCTGTATCAAGCACACTGTCCAGTTAGCGTACCTCGTGCTGTGAGTCGTTGCTAGGGTGTGCCGAGGAGGTGCGAGCCTGGACTTGGTGCAGGGCAGAGTGTTTGGCTTCGGCCTGATGCTGTTGGGCTCTGGCCTCGGCATCCGCTACCGAAATCTTACTACGCAGGCGAGGAGATGTGCTCTGCGCCGTCTCCCTCAGACCCACCTTCACGTTCTCGCCGGCCGGAGACAGCAGGTTGCACAGTATCTGTGGTACACATTGCGTTAGCCATAAGAGCAGTCAACTGGATATTTTTTTATTTTAAAATTTAAAATCAGACAAAAATGGCAGAACAGGAGCAAAGTTCACTTAAATGCAGAAAAGTGGCTGGCCAAAACTGGGAGTGACCACTGGCCAAGTCTGCCTTCCTGGCAACAATGTGGATTTAGATCTAGAAAAATGTACTTGTCTAGAAAAATGTACTTGTGGAAATATGCCTTTGGCTTCACAATAACATGATTGACGTTAAATCTGCAGTAAAGTTCACTTGTCGGAAAGAAACACGTGTTTGTTGTTGCACCAGCTCGGTCACTCTCCTTCCACCCAATCCCTCTCCTCCTATATATATCAACGTTTCATTTCCTGCTCTCGGCCCTGTATCTTCTCCCTTTTATCTTCTGTGTTTTCACCTTCTTTCGCTCTCTCAGAGTCCATTTACGTGTTTTTAGACGCTGACTAACAACCCGGGCCCCCCGGGTGTTATTAGACGCTGACTAACAACCCGGGCCACCCGGGTGTTATTAGACAGCTGACGAACAACCCGGGCCACCCGGGTGTTATTAGACGCTGACGAACAACCAGGGCCCTCCGGGTGTTAGACGCTGACGAACAACCCGGGCCACCCGGGTGTTATTAGACAGCTGACGAACAACCCGGGCCCCCCGGGTGTTATTAGACGCTGACGAACAACCCGGGCCCCCCGGGTGTTATTAGACGCTGACGAACAACCCGGGCCACCCGGGTGTTATTAGACGCTGACGAACAACCCGGGCCCCCCGGGTGTTATTAGACGCTGGCGAACAACCCGGGCCACCCGGGTGTTATTAGACGCTGACGAACAACCCGGGCCACCCGGGTGTTATTAGACGCTGACGAACAACCAGGGCCCTCCGGGTGTTATTAGACGCTGACGAACAACCCGGGCCACCCGGGTGTTATTAGACAGCTGACGAACAACCCGGGCCCCCCGGGTGTTATTAGACGCTGACGAACAACCCGGGCCCCCCGGGTGTTATTAGACGCTGACGAACAACCTGGGCCCTCCGGGTGTTATTAGACGCTGGCGAACAACCCGGGCCCCCCGGGTGTTATTAGACGCTGACGAACAACCAGGGCCCCCCGGGTGTTATTAGACGCTGGCGAACAACCCGGGCCCCCCGGGTGTTATTAGACGCTGGTGAACAACCCGGGCCCCCCGGGTGTTATTAGACGCTGACGAACAACCCGGGCCCCCCGGGTGTTATTAGACGCTGACGAACAACCTGGGCCCTCCGGGTGTTATTAGACGCTGGCGAACAACCCGGGCCCCCCGGGTGTTATTAGACGCTGACGAACAACCTGGGCCCCCCGGGTGTTATTAGACGCTGACGAACAACCCGGGCCCCCCGGGTGTTATTAGACGCTGACGAACAACCCGGGCCCCCGGGTGTTATTAGACGCTGACGAACAACCCGGGCCCCCGGGTGTTATTAGACGCTGACGAACAACCCGGGCCCCCCGGGTGTTATTAGACGCTGACGAACAACCTGGGCCCTCCGGGTGTTATTAGACGCTGGCGAACAACCCGGGCCCCCCGGGTGTTATTACACGCTGACGAACAACCTGGGCCCTCCGGGTGTTATTAGACGCTGGCGAACAACCCGGGCCCCCCGGGTGTTATTAGACGCTGACGAACAACCCGGGCCCTCCGGGTGTTATTAGACGCTGGCGAACAACCCGGGCCCCGCTCCAATCCATATAAATCTATCTAATCCACATCCATTCCGCTGTACTCCCAGACACACAACATGTCCACCTTTGTATCTGCTAACCTGGTGCCCATCCAGGATCACAAGACGGAGAATGTATGTTTACATCAGCATTTAAAAGGGAGATGTTTTAAGCCCCAAACATTTTTTAGGACCTTGTGATGTAGGCTACTCACTGTATTATACGAGTTAAAGAAAACAGAAACACACTTTTGCTGAGGCAGCCAGACACAAACATCACACACAGACAAATCCCATATAGCTCTTTCCCATCAAACCTCGAGAGCAGGTTTCAGACAACACCCTTCTTGAGCAGAAACAGAAGCCATTTGCATCCAACGATACTCAAACCAATCAAAGTTCCTCTTACAGAGTGAAAACAACAACAATGCAAATCCACACATCAACGACGCGATCAAAGAAACACGGGCCTACTTTCTCACAAAGTCCCCGTAGGTCTCTGATTTTGAACACTTTATTTTAACTGAGACACTATAGTAATTAGTGACTACAGCATAAATAACCGCTTCCCCAAGACTTACTTCTTCGTCGTGTCATTCAATTGTAATGAATACCATAAAGCCCCAACATACCGAACAGATACAGAGGTATTAAACAAATGTCAGAACTACGCCCATTCCAACTCTTATTCAGCAGGGTGTACAACGACAAATAAATATGCTCACTGCGCTCTGAACCTCAACTCCGTCTGACAGGTGATTCATCGCGGAAGCATAGCTCGCGGCGAATCGTCGTCACCACGTTTTCCGTCACCCGCAAAAAAACAGCTGCTTTTCTCGACAAAGGAATGTGATTTAGTCCCTAATTTAAGGCCGCTGTCAGCCCAATATGTTCCATCGCTCACGCAAGCGCCTTACGACTTAATTCCATTAGGCCAATGCCGAGGGTAATAACCTAGCTAGCCGACGCTAGGCTATCAGCGAAGGAATGCACATGTGTTCCTTTTCATGGATGGTAGGCAAATCAGTGCCGGGAAACGCTTGGCTTTAAGTAAGACAAAGATGGGAGAACTCAGAGAGCGCCTGGCTCCTTATGAAACGGACTATGGCACCAAGGGGGTCTAGACTTCAAACATTCCTGGAGAGAGAGAAAAAAAATGTATACAAGTATAAACTTAAGACACTGCAATTAGTGATAGGCCTAGAGATTGTAAGGGTTGCATGTTCATGTTCCCAGGACGGGGGGGTTCGGTCTATCACTGATACACACAGAGGAGGTTTGGCTCAAGGAAAGGCATTGAGAAGATGCAATATCTCCTTGCTTTCCTGCACTCAAGTCAAGTCCCAAAGTGTCCAGGAAGACCAAAGCAAATTACTTCAACAACACCACCACCACTCTCCCTCCAACTCCTTCTCTCACATTTTCCACCTCTCGTTTGGCCAGGGTGAAGTCCTCGTCCAGGGCCAGACAGTGGAGGAAAACCTGCAACGAGTCGTCAACCTGGCCCATGTCCTGGAGCACCTTGGCCTTCCAGTAGAAACCCTGGGGGAGAGAGAGAGTGTGACAGGGGAGACGAGGAGGTTATAAAGAGCACAAGACTTCCAGTGGAGAGAGGGCGAGATAGGTTACGTCGCTGCATTTCAACTGGACAATACTGTAGAGAACGGTAGAGAGATGAGAGAGAGAGAGTGACGAGAGAGAGAGAGAAGGGACCCTAGTTAGAACACAATGCAGGTAGCCTGACAACATGAGTCAACATTGACCTGAATCACTCATCATCAATTCAGTTTTTTTCAGGCTTCCCTGGATAGGATTAACATACATTGCAAAAATTCCTAACCCCTTTTGGTCCTGAACCTGTTTGTCTTCTCTCTAGGAGAGGCATGACTCTTCCTCTAGCCTAGTTTGCTAAATTACACATTACCAACAAAATCAGCAGTTATGGGAAATAAAAAAAAATGAAATAAAAGGTGTACCCTGTGTGGCTACTAGCTTGAGCCTTTATGTTTATCCCCAACTATATATTTCCACCTCTTCAACTAACCTCTCACCATTAAGAATAACAGGGGAGGTTGAGCATGCCTTGCGGGTGTGATCTTTGACCCTCTGTAACTTTCACACTCGTCATTATTCACAATTCATTCAGGGTTATCTGTAATCATGGCAGCATCCACGTTAATGTCAAAGTGACACAATACACTATTTACCATTCGTTTCTACTGGGTACAAAATCATCTCAAAAACAACCAAAACTAACTGCAAATGCATCCAACAAGTTCGTCGAGTCACAAGCTTGGCGTAATCTTTGCGCGCGAGAAATATGGGACCAAATACTGAACTTTGACTACTTTTTTTATAAGGTTATTTCGGGGTCTCAATAATTGTGACCGTTACCTTTTTTGAGAAATATGCTCATTCCGTGCACCAACTCGGGAGGTCTACGTCACCGGCCTTCTAGGCGTCACCGAACTGTTGTTTTATCCCCAGACTGGCCATTGTATACATGTCCCTTCTGTTCACCGTTGTCTTGTCGGTTATTTTTTTCCCCCATGTCCGTTGGTCTTGTGAGTACCTGTGCGTTGTGGTTTCGGCTTTCGTACTGCGTGTATTGTGTACTCATTATTATTGTATTGTTATTACGGGTCTCGTATTGTTATTACGGGTCTCGTGCTGTTATTACGGGTCTCGTGTTGTTATTACGGGTCTCGTCCCGTGTGTTGTTATTACGGGTCTCGTATTGTTATTACGGGTCTCGTGTTGTTATTACGGGTCTCGTCCCGTGTGTTGTTATTACGGGTCTCGTATTGTTATTACGGGTCTCATTGTTATTACGGGTCTCGTCCCGTGTGTTGTTATTACGGGTCTCGTCCCGTGTGTTGTTATTACGGGTCTCGTCCCGTGTGTTGTTATTACGGGTCTCGTCCCGTGTGTTGTTATTACGGGTCTCGTCCCGTGTGTTGTTATTACGGGTCTCGTCCCGTGTGTTGTTATTACGGGTCTCGTCCCGTGTGTTGTTATTACGGGTCTCGTCCCGTGTGTTGTTATTACGGGTCTCGTCCCGTGTGTTGTTATTACGGGTCTCGTATTGTTATTACGGGTCTCGTCCCGTGTGTGTTATTACGGGTCTCGTCCCGTGTGTTGTTATTACGGGTCTCGTCCCGTGTGTTGTTATTACGGGTCTCGTGTATTGTTATTACGGGTCTCGTCCCGTGTGTTGTTATTACGGGTCTCGTCCCGTGTGTTGTTATTACGGGTCTCGTCCCGTGTGTTGTTATTACGGGTCTCGTCCCGTGTGTTGTTATTACGGGTCTCGTCCCGTGTGTTGTTATTACGGGTCTCGTCCCGTGTGTTGTTATTACGGGTCTCGTCCCGTGTGTTGTTATTACGGGTCTCGTCCCGTGTGTTGTTATTACGGGTCTCGTATTGTTATTACGGGTCTCGTATTGTTATTACGGGTCTCGTCCCGTGTGTTGTTATTACGGGTCTCGTCCCGTGTGTTGTTATTACGGGTCTCGTCCCGTGTGTTGTTATTACGGGTCTCGTCCCGTGTGTTGTTATTACGGGTCTCGTCCCGTGTGTTGTTATTACGGGTCTCGTCCCGTGTGTTGTTATTACGGGTCTCGTCCCGTGTGTTGTTATTACGGGTCTCGTCCCGTGTGTTGTTATTACGGGTCTCGTCCCGTGTGTTGTTATTACGGGTCTCGTCCCGTGTGTTGTTATTACGTGTCTCGTATTGTTATTACGGGTCTCGTATTGTTATTACGGGTCTCGTCCCGTGTGTTGTTATTACGGGTCTCGTATTGTTATTACGGGTCTCGTCCCGTGTGTTGTTATTACAGGTCTCGTCCCGTGTGTTGTTATTACGTGTCTCGTATTGTTATTACGGGTCTCGTATTGTTATTACGGGTCTCGTCCCGTGTATTTATTAGAGGTTTAACCTGGCTCTTTTGTTTACATCCCTGTGTTTTTGTACACGTGTTTGTTTTGGGCTTCGTCCCTTTTCATGGCATGTTGTGTTTTTGGGTGGAGTATTAAAACCCACTTTTACGTACTCCTGCGCCTGTCTCCAATCATTTAAACAACGTGACAATTAGTATAAAATATTATAATTTCCCAATTTTTTGGCGCATACAATATAGCTAAGTATTTTCATTATTTTATACAGTCATTATTGCTCATCTTTATCAAGGGTATCAATCATTTCAGACCCCACTGTATATTTCCACACTGAGTTTGGAATAATACTGTGACATTATGACAATTGTGATACACTATAAGGGCAATAAGAGCTGTTTGAAAAGAACGCCTGAAATTTCAGCCTTGGTGAGATGGAGTTTTGGCCTGCCTGGTGACATCACTAGGCAGTAAATGGGTTAATAGACCAATAACAAAGCAAGTTTCAAACCTCTCTACCAATAACAGCTAGTTTTTCCCCTCCCCACTCAGACCACTCCCAGATAGTCTCGGCAAAATTCTTGCTAAGAATGTATTTTTTAAATTATTTTGGACCATTTTAAATTGAAAACAATCACAGTAACGTTCTTAATTGTTACCCAGAAATTATTTGATATGAAGATAAAAACATCTGGCATTGGACCATTTAAAACAGCTCAAGGTACAGTAAACATGAAGTGTGACCAAATGTGTAACAAACAAATGCACATCTCCCAAATGAGAGGCTCTGAACGCTCAATCAAAAAGGTTATGTAAAAGGGAAAAAAACAAATCAACCTTTGATACAGACAAAATGTCTAAAGGTATAGAAGGTTATACAGTAATATTCTATTAGAATTGATCAAGACCGAAAAATAGAATTAGAGGACATGGTGAACAATGCTGTTAATAGCGCTAAGACATCCTGGAATATATCCTACCGGTTCATATTCAAGATGGCCTGTTAACCCATTTAGACGTACTAACACCTGGCTGAGCCTCTAATCAGCCTCCACTTTCCCTCCATGACGCCTCACACGGTGTAGTAAAGCGTGGCGGATATAACCGGAGCTGTAGACTTGAACTGTTTCAAAGTGCCCCAGGGTGCCTGGTAAGGACTAAGGATAATTATAGCGCTGGGGGAGCTGACAAGTGAATGAAGTAGGCCTCAGCAAACTTAACTTCCAATAACATTTGTTTTAATTTACAACATTTTTTTTTTCTTTTTTTCCCCCACTTGTGTCCTACTGAACTCAACACACAGTTTCCCGCATTAGTACCTCTGCAGAGTGGGTGGAGCTAAGACAGAGTTCAGCGTCCTCCAGGGCCAATCGGTACTGCAGGAGCCCGGTGTAGGCCTTGACCCGTGACCACCGCACCGCCTCATCCCCAGGATCTGGAATAAAGGATGGAAGAATAAATGAGGAGAGACAGATTATTTGATTTTCAAAAAACAGACCATTTCAGACAAAGACCATTTTATTATAATAATATAATAATAATAATAATAATATATGCCATTTAGCAGACGCTTTTATCCAAAGCGACTTACAGTCATGTGTGCATACATTCTACGTATGGGTGGTCCCGGGGATCGAACCCACTACCCTGGCGTTACAAGCGCCATGCTCTACCAACTGAGCTACAGGACCACCTACATAATATATTTTGATCTGTCACCAAAGATGACCATAACTCCAGGGCGAAATATCAGTGTAATGAGAATTGCATACATTCAACATAATAGCAAATTATGACGGAATGAAAGTTTAGGCTGCATCCATAAACTGGTTCATGTCAAACACATGACATGAAGACCTATATACATTAAAACCAGGAGATAGTGAAGGCACTTACAATGCATTCGGAAAGTATTCAGACCCCTTCACTTTTTCCACATTTTATTAAGTTACAGCCTTATTCTAAAATGTATTAAATAATCCCCCCCCCCCTCCCTCATCAATCTACACACCCATAATGACAAAACAAAATCAGGTTTAGACATTTTTGCAAATGTACATAAGTATTCAGACCCTTTACACAGTACTTTGTTGAAGTAACTTTGGCAGCGATTACAGCCTCGAAACCATTATTGTCTGCAGATCCTCTCAGGCTCTGTCAGGTTAAGATGCAGTACGTCGCTGCACAGCTATTTTCAGGTCTCTCCAGAGATGTTTGATCGGGTTCAAATCCGGGCTCTGGTTGAGCCACTCCAAGGACATTGAGACTTATCCCGTAGCCACTCGTTGTCTTGGCTGTGTGCTTAGGGTCATTATCCTGTTGGAAGGTGAACCTTTACCCCATTCTGAGGTCCTGAGCACTCTGGAGCATCAAGAATCTATCTGTACTATGCTCTGTTCATCTTTCCCTCAATCCTGACTAGTCTCCCAGTCCCTGCCGCTGAAAAACATTCCCACAGCATGATGCTGCCACCACCATGCTTCACCGTAAGGGATGGTATTGGCCAGGTATACAGTGCCCGTCCCTGGTTTCCTCCAGACGTGACTATTGGCATTCAGGTCAAAGAGTTCCATCTTGGTTTCATCAGACCAGGGAGTTCTGGGAGTCCTTCAGGTGCCTTTTGGCAAATTCCAGGCGGACTATCATGTGCCTTTTTCTGGGGAGTGGCTTCCGTCTCGCCACTCAACCATAAAGGCCTGATTGGTGGAGTGCTGCAGAGATGGTTGTCCTTCTGAAAGGTTCTCCCATCTCCACAGAGGAACTCTGGAGCTCTGTCAGGTTGACCATCGGGTTCTTGGTCACCTCCCCGACCAAGAAAAAGTGAAAGGGTCTGAAAACTTTCTGAATGAACTGTACCTCATTCACATATTCGTACGGAAAACTCCTGATGGCGCAAGAAGCCGGAAATATTTGAATTTGAAGCGTGCCATATTGCTGAATGGGGCTGAATGACACCAAAAAATGTCTAAGGATCCTGGTCAAAGTGGCCATAACTAGCAAAGGATGATGGTCGAAGTAGTCGTTTTCATCCTGCCTGAGAGAGTCAACCCAACGCTGCCAGATGACGTCGGCGTCCACACCGGCTACCACGTGACGACCACGTGCAATGAGCGTGCATGAGGGTGCGAGCCACCTCGTAGCCTGCCAGCCCTTGATTGGTCTGTGTCAGCACGTGACAAATGTAGGTGTCAGAATGGAACACTATTGAATGAAATATCTTGATTGGTAGGAAACTTTTAAAGAATTTACCACGGGGATCGAACTTGATCATAATAAAACACATTTTAGAGACAAAAAAAATGGCCATTAAAAAAAATCTGGTCTGTTCTCGCAATCTTAATTTACATTCTAGGGCAGACCAGGGCTTTTTGCTACGCAGTAGCCGACCAGCAGAGCTCGTGACTTCACGCTCCAGACCGCACACTGGGGGTCTGTGAAGACTGACAATCCTGTCAAGGAGTAGACCTAACCTATTTAAATGAATGATCCAAGGCATGACATTGGTCCGGACGGTGTTTTAAATCAGTCCAGAATTGGCGGCAGAGAGAAGCATCCTGCATTCTATAAATGTTACCATGAAGCTGAAAAAAAACGTTTGCAGTGTGAAGCTAATTTCCTGCGATTCTATGCATTTTTCAATGGCTATTTCTGTGTTCTTATGCTCAAACACTGTAACAAAATCAACAAGGACCCCAATCGGGAACCCTGGGCATATACCCTGCGTAGCATGTCAGTAATCCAGCCATTGGGGCAGCAGCGTAGCCTAGTGGTTCGAGTGTTGGACTAGTAACCGAAAGGTTGCAAGATTGAATCCCCGAGCTGACAAGGTACAAATCTGTCGTTCTTCCCCTGAACAAGGCAGTTAACCCACTGTTCCTAGGCCATCATTGAAAATAAGAATTTGTTCTTCACTGACTTGCCTAGTTAAATCAAATAAAAATACTGGCAGCTAAATGAACACAGGGAATTCACTGTAGACCAGGCTGCCCAGCTTTCAGCGGAGGTCATATACTAGGCCTATCTGGTCTTCTATGATAAATGTTCAAAATCATGTGCGTTGCTGGCAAGACAAGAGACACTATGGCATCTTGTTTGCGGTCTTTTGGTGCAAGACGGGCCTCTGTGATTCTGAGCCTGCGGCTAGAGGTGACATGTCTCCAAAACACACTAGGGTTGCATCTCCATAGTTCCTCTCCCAGTCTCCTTTCCTTCACCCACACCGTCTCCTGGCCAGCATGACCCCTGGACAGGAGACGCTGTCTGCTTTTATTTAACCTATCATGTCTTTGTCGACCAGTACAGAGGAAGGACAGGGTCTAGAAAACTAAGACCCTTTAGACTATTGACATGCACCCCGGTGGGTTTTCCGTTGTGTGGGGGAAAAGACAGATTTCAATAATGACTGTGTGACTCACTTCACGACAAGCAGGATTACTCCATATTAGCTTATGTGCTTCAGGCTTGGCTAGCTCAGCAAGCCTCAGACAGAGACAGTGATGTCATAGCGGTGGCACCTCTAGTCTGGTTCTTGGCGCTCTGCGGCAGTGACTGACTGTGCCATAAGCGTGTGGGCCCCAAAACCAAAGTCACCTAGGCAAAGTCCTTAGCTGACCCAAAGTGCCACACTGGCTATGGGCTCTTACACTTGCTACAGTGTTCCACAGTTGCCAACATTTCCACCTTAAACAATGTTGAAAGATACTGGCATAACATTCCACCTCCAGACCTAACCATGTTCTTTGCGCTCAATTAGACGCAAATCAAAGAAAGTAGGTTTAGGCTACACTTATAAGTGCTCATATATTTGTCATTGGCCAATGTATAATTTGTAAATCCTTTATTAACAAGTGAGATGGGTTTAATGTCAAGAGAGAGGGGAGCCTGTGCAGCTTGATGAGTTATCTTCAGTGACAGAGGGACAAGGGTCTTGGAGGTGACATAACATGGCTGAGGCTACGAATACAAATAGCCAGCAGTCTGTTTCCTGTTTAGCAAATGTTTGCAATGATTGCCTGTGTGTCTTGCTTGTTTGATATGCTGTGCAGGCTATAGCTTCTGTTGTGCTTATGTTTACAATAGCATACCATGTATATTACAATAGTATATATTACAATAGTATATATTACAATAGTATATATTACAATAGTATATATATATATATATATATATATACACACACACACACACACACACACACATACATACACAGTGGGGCAAAAAAGTATTTAGTCAGCCACCAATTGTGCAAGTTCTCCCACTTAAAAAGATGAGAGAGGCCTGTAATTTTCATCATAGGTACACTTCAACTATGACAGACAAAATGAGAGAAAGAATTCCAGGAAATCACATTGTAGGATTTTTAATGAATTTATTGGCAAATTATGGTGGAAAATAAGTATTTGGTCACCTACAAGCAAGCAAGATTTCTGGCTCTCACAGACCTGTAACTTCTTCTTTAAGAGGCTCATCTGTCCTCCACTCATTACCTGTATTAATGGCACCTGTTTGAACTTGTTATCAGTATAAAATACACCTGTCCACAACCTCAAACAGTCACACTCCAAACTCCACTATGGCCAAGAACAAAGATCTGTCAAAGGACACCAGAAACAAAATTGTAGACCTGCAGCAGGCTGGGAAGACTGAATCTGCAATAGGTAAGCAGCTTGGTTTGAAGAAATCAACTGTGGGAGCAATTATTAGGAAATGGAAGACATACAAGACCACTGATAGTCTCCCTCCATCTGGGGCTCCACGCAAGATCTTACCCCGTGGGGTCAAAAGGATCACAAGAACGGTGAGCAAAAATCCCAGAACCACACCTAGTGAATGACCTGCAGAGAGCTGGGACCAAAGTAACAAAGCCTACCATCAGTAACACACTACGCCACCAGGGACTCAAATCCTGCAGTGCCAGACGTGTCCCCCTGCTTAAGCCAGTACATGTCCAGGCCCGTCTGAAGTTTGCTAGAGAGCATTTGGATGATCCAGAAGAAGATTGGGAGAATGTCATATGGTCAGATGAAACCAAAATATAACTTTTTGGTAAAAACTCAACTCGTCGTGTTTGGAGGACAAAGAATGCTGAGTTGCATCCAAAGAACACCATACCTACTGTGAAGCATGGGGGTGGAAACATCATGCATTGGGGCTGTTTTTCTGCAAAGGGACCAGGACGACTGATCCGTGTAAAGGAAAGAATGAATGGGGCCATGTATCGTGAGATTTTGAGTTTAGACCTCCTTCCATCAGCAAGGGCATTGAAGATGAAACGTGGCTGGGTCTTTCAGCATGACAATGATCCCAAACACACCGCCCGGGCAACGAAGGAGTGGCTTCGTAAGAAGCATTTCAAGGTCCTGGAGTGGCCTAGCCAGTCTCCAGATCTCAACCCCATAGAAAATCTTTGGAGGGAGTTGAAAGTCTGTGTTGCCCAGCAACAGCCCCAAAACATCACTGCTCTAGAGGAGATCTGCATGGAGGAATGGGCCAAAATACCAGCAACAGTGTGTGAAAACCTTGTGAAGACTTACAGAAAATGTTTGACCTCTGTCATTGCCAACAAAGGGTATATAACAAAGTATTGAGATAAACTTTTGTTATTGACCAAATACTCATTTTCCACCATCATTTGCAAATAAATTCATTAAAAATCCTACAAATGTGATTTTCTGGATTTTTTTCTTTCTCATTTTGTCTGTCATAGTTGAAGTGTGCATATGATGAAAATTACAGGCCTCTCATCTTTTTAAGTGGGAGAACTTGCACAATTGGTGGCTGACTAAATACTTTTTTGCCCCACTGTATATATATATATATATATATATAAAAATCATCTTCTAAAGAAACAACCTCTGCATACTTTGGTCTAATTGTGAGGTCAACATTACAAGAGATTGTTTGCCAAATTCTTTCACCATGTAGCATGTTATTGTGCAAAGCATACTGCTCGTATAGGTGCCATTCGAATTCCGGAGAAGGCCTTCACATTATGGAGAGCATTGTCTTGGTTAGTATCTGTAACTGTTGATCTGATCGATTTTAGAATTATTTTCCAATAATAAATTACTTTCCGAGAAGCTGAACCATCAAACAAGGCCTATGGCTGTCAAGGAGATTTTGAGGCAGGTTCGGTTTCAATTAGATTGTTACAAAATAATCACGTTTTTTTTTTTTTTAACTATCATTGTTAACATTAAATGCACTGTGGGTTGAATGCTGTAACAACACATAATAAAACAATTAATATCAAGTCCCAAGATGTTAGTGACTGCCCATTACTTATTAACCATAAATTATTCACATTACTTTAATAAAATATTTAGGAGACTGAATGACAACTTTCAGGAAACTCTTAGGTATTTATGTTTTAAGTATTACTAATTGTATGTTTGGTGTCATTAAAACCTCAAGTAATCTATTAATTGAAGGTATCTAGACATAGCCTACAGCAATGACTATAGACTTCCGTGCTGTCACTTTGTATTGCATTGACACACTCTGCACTTTTACTTTTCAGTGTCTTATGTACCAGTAGAGACTTGGCAACATACAGGTATAAACACGTTTGTTTCGTGGAAATGCAATCACGTGTACTGCATCGTCATGCCTTGATTGGGCAGCACATTTAGCCTTTTTTAGTATATTTTTCGGACTTGGAGAAATATTTGAGAGGGGACCAAACATTATAAAATGATTGTTTGGCAAACCCAGCACGATCTCACAACCTGCCTTATGAAACTCGCTGCTTGTGCGCATGCCCAACGTACGACATTTCGTAACAGGGTGGCACAAGGGTAACGTCAGTGGCAAAGGCTGCGTTCTCGCAGGTTACCCAATTCTGACGTTTTTTTTCACTAATTGGACCACATCAGATATTTTTCTGATTTGATTGGTAAAAAGATCAATTAGTGAAAAAAAAGGGATGAGAATTGGGCTGCCTGTAAACGTAGCCAAAGGACCTACAGTCAAACACATGACAAGCGGGTACCCTTAATTTTGGTCAGTGGAACTCCCCTTCCCTACTCTTCGATAATAAAGACCACAAATAGTAATAGGGAATGACTAAAATAACACTTTGTTTTCATGCTTTAACAGGTATCCCAAACGTCTCATAGCATATAAAACAAGGATGCGAAGTGATTGGTGGTCTCCACAAGCCTTTCCTCCCCCCACTCACCAGATTCAATCACATCTGTTGCTAGTGATACGGCCTCCTCGAAATGTTTCCTTCTAGACAAGTCTTCAATTTCACTAATAGCTCGAGACCTTTTCAGCTCCTCGGGAAACCACTTTTCCAACAGTCCGAATAGAATCACATTCGTTTTAAGCTCCGTCGGCCTGCCTCCTACCTCGCTACACAGCTTGCATTTGGAGAGTAGCTGGTGTTGTAAACATCTTTTACAGTACGAATGTCCACAGCCGATAGTCACGGGCTCGCCTAGAAATCTATGACATTTCGGGCAGTCAAAAACGTCCTCCTCCCCGGCGTTATCAATAATATGTGGCGTTCGTTCCGAAGGCGCCTCATCAATTTCCAGCTTTCTCTTAAAGTTGCGCAGAATACAATCCACTAAAGTGCTCATCTGCTCCGGCCCTACAGAACCATCTCTCAAGGCCATCGAGTAAACATAGATGGCTTCTTTGAGACGGTTTTCTGATGCCAGTGCATCGGCTTTTTGTAAAATAAGTATGTGGTTGTCGACATTGTCCTGCTCCTCGTCCCAGTCGTATTCTGGCTCAATGAAGAATCTTTTTCTTTCTTCGACAGCGTCCTTTCCTTCGGGGTGTTGGACCGACATTGTAGGATAGATGATCGGCATACAATGTGTTCCGGTTATTATAAATATATTTTTAAAATGTGTTTAGCCATTGCTATAACCTACAACGTGTCTAGCTTATGTGCCAGCAGAGACTTGGCAACATACAGGTCTACTACACCCGTTTGTTACGTAAAAATGCGATCACGTGAACGGTATCTCAGTGCCTTGATTGGCCAGCGCGTCTCGATTACAAAACCTGAGTTTAGAAGTTTCATAACTACGAAAAGGGTCTGACGAAATGTGCGCAGACGCAGAGCGTAACACATTTGGTTATAAAGGAGAGGCGCGAACAGCTTTTTCCCCTTGTGCCAGCACTAAATAAATATGTAAATATATATAATATAAATATAGTAGTGGCGTCAGTTCAGATAAACCTAGGGAATGGCAAAGTGGGGTGAGGTGGGTTGGGGTGATTTCAAAGCTTCCACGGAGTTTTGGGTAAATTGAAGCTCATTTAGGGCTACTGCAGTTCTACACAATTTAAAAACACTTAAAATTGTATTTTGGAGAACAGCAAAAACAAACAAAAATGTCTTAAGCCATTAATTACCACCTATATATAAGGTTTAAAGGTTCGTGGAACGGTGTGTACAAGGTTAGCTACACAACCTCATCATCAATTTGACTAATTTACTTTTGGAACGCCACGCACGCTATCAAATAACAACAAGGCCGACTTTAAATATCAATGTGAAAGCAACCGATGCATAAAACAGTTGACAGGGAAGGAAAACTATGACAGATACATTCTGCACATGTATTGAAATAAAATGCATACATCAGAGGACTTAAGCCGACCCAGGCCTACCGTTCGACAGGGATGCATGAAGAAAAACAAGTCGACCAAATAATGACGAAACTCGCGAAATACAAAAGGAAAATCTACACATGATTCAGCACTGCTGAATGGACTGCGCCTCCGGACAGGTGGTCATAGTGGAACTCCGTGGTGTGGTGCTGAATGGACTGCGCCTCCGGACAGGTGGTCATAGTGGAACTCCGTGGTGTGGTGCTGAATGGACTGCGCCTCCGGACAGGTGGTCATAGTGGAACTCCGTGGTGTGGTGCTGAATGGATGGACAGGTGGTCATAGTGGAACTCCGTGGTGTGGTGCTGAATGGACTGCGCCTCCGGACAGGTGGTCATAGTGGAACTCCGTGGTGTGGTGCTGAATGGACAGCGCCTATGTTCAGTTGCCAGCTATAGACTTTTTCCCCTTTATGTGCCCATAGACATTTCGGGGCACAGTTAGGTAGCCTAAAATGAGTATATAAAAATCATAACTGGCACTCAGATCTTTAGAAACCTTAGGTAGGATATATTGTAAATGGCCACCCCCCTACTGTAGGCTATATAAAGCCACCCTTGTGGAACGCCAAAACAGTGAAGAAGACGGTGTCTCTGCGTTTCCCACTCATTACTGTATTTGACTGTCTTCCTTGTTCGCCAGGGAAGGGGAGAAACATTCTGGGAATATTGAAGCATTTTATCAACAAGGTGGCCCTGGGAATATTGAAACATTGTATCAAATGAACGAGGCTGTTTGGAGAATATTGAAAAATGTACTAGGTCAACAAAGATAGTTACGAGCTTATTGATTGTAACATACTAGCCAACGAGGGGTCGGCTCGCACAAATCTTTTCCCGGGCCAGCTTGTCTCTAATATTATTGTATTGCCTACGCAGTAAGTGAGTGCTCGTTATTATATATATATATATATATATATATATTATATATATATATATATATATATATATATATTTTAAACATCCCTAAATCCACGCTATAGCTAAATATTCTGCCAATATTTAATGACGTTTTGCCAGCAAGATTGATCTGTAAGAATAACTCATTTTAATCGAGGAAGATGGACAAGCAAGAATGATACAGTGAGAGGTGGAAATTCATTAGACCAGAGGCAGGTAGGGATTAGGAATACAGGCAGATGAATTAGGCCAACAGCTAATTCAAAAAGGTTAGTCCAACTAAGTCATCATTAATGACTTGCAGTATCAATTAGGTCTGTTCTGTCACTGCATGACAATGCACATTTGTTTTAACCTAAAAATGTTGTCTATGAAGCCAAAAACAGGACATGCATTTGGGGGAAATGCTCTAAATAGCAAATTGTTCAGTTGTGTTTATTTTCATACCTATACATGAAACCAAAATTGTGCTAGCCTACTGGGCAAATAAGTGATAATATGTACTGAACTAAAATATAAACCCAACATGCAACAATTTCAACGATTTTACTGAGTTACAGTTCATTTAAGGAAATCAGTCAATTGAAATAAATGCATTAGGCCCTAATCTATGGATTTCACATGACTGGACAGGGGTTCAGCCATGGATGGGCATTGGAGGGCATAGGCCCACCCACTGGAGAGCCAGGCCCAGCCAATCAGAATGAGTCTTTCCCTCACAAAAGGGATTCATTACAGACATAAATACCCCTCAGTTTCATCAGCTGCCTGGGTGGCTTGGTCTCAGACGATCCTGTAGTTGAAGAAGCCAGAAGTGGTGGTCCTGTGCTGGCCATGAACCTACTCAGCTGCTTCTTTCCATCCATTCTTTCTGCGCATCTTCATCAAGAGGTTATTTAGCTGTGATGACAAGCTGGAGTGTGCAGGCAGTGATGGGCTTTCTGTTGGTTCATTTGAATCTATTGGAGTGAAGTGGACACATATCTTTTCATTTCACTTGTATTAACATGCAGCAACAAAGTAACACCAAACCGATTTGGATTGATTACAAAAGCATAAGAGGGGTTATGTCACTTGCAGAAAGATCAGATGCTGATATTAGGCCAAATCCCAGACTAAATGTCTGTCCCTTTCCCAAAATATTTAGACTATAGGACAGCAATAGGCTGTCTATAAAATGTATTTCTGTCAATGAACCAACAAGGATACGTTAATCATGCCTCCGATATGACTTCGAAGGAATGTTATGACGTTTAAATCACTCACGCATACTGTAATTCCATTGCAAGCAAAACACAATAGCATGAGTGCACATCCCCCTATTATACGTGGGAATCACTTGGAACTCATTTGCTTGTGTTTCTCCAGTCTTCTGTCCAACAATAAAAACAAAAATAAAATCAAAAGTGTGTTTTTTTTTCTTGCTCAGAAAAGTTGGGGGGCCAAATCAAATCACACCAGTTGGAGAACCCTGGTCTATATTAAGTACATTGCAAATGCAAAACTGAATTCCTTTGCTGAAACCTTCAGAATTCCCCAGAAGTATCTACGGAAAGATGCTGGGCCATACAAAAAGCTTTGGATAAAGTTGGGGACTGGCCAATTGGCCCATCTACAGAGCATTCAGAATGTATTCACACCATCACTTTTTCCTACATTACAGCCCCCCCCCCAATAATGACAAGCGCAAAACGAATTTTCAGAAATGTTTACACATTTATTACAAATAAAAAACTGAAATATCACACACACACACAAGTATTCAAACCCACCTTTGGCAGCGATTACAGCCCTGAGTCTTCTTGGGTATGATGCTACAAGCTTGGCACACCTGTATTCAGGGAGTTTCCCCCATCCTTCTATGCAGATCCTCTCAAGCTCTGTCAGGTTGGATGAGGAGCGTCGCTGCACAGCTATTTTCAGGTCTCTCCAGAGATGTTCGATTGGGTTCAAGTCTGGGCTCTGGCCGGGCCACTCAAGGACATTCAAAAACGTGTCCCGAAGCCACTCCTGCATTGTCTTGGCTTTGTGCTTAGGGTCATTGTACTGTTGGAAGGTGGTGAACCTTCGCCCCAGTCTGAGGTCCTGAGCACTCTGGTGCAGGTTTTCATCAAGGATCTCTCTGTCCTTCTTTCCCTCGATCCTGACTAGTATCCCAGTCCCTGCCCCTGAAAATAATACCCACAGCATGATGCTGCCACCACCATGCTTCAATGTAGGGATGGTAATGGCCAGGTGATGAGCAGTGTCTGTTTTCCTCCAGACTTTTCGCTTGGCATTCAGGCCAAAGAGTTCAATCTTGGTTTCATCAGTCCAGAGAATCTTGTTTCTCACATTCTGAGAGTCCTTTAGTTGCCTTTTGGCAAACTCCAAGCGGGCTGTCATGTGCCTTTTACTGAGGAATGGCTTTTATCTTAGCTCTGTCATAGCTCTGTCAACTCCTTGACCAAGGCCCTTCTTCCCCGATTGCTCAGTTTGGCCTGGCGGCCAGCTCTAGGTCTTGTTGATTCCAAACATCTTCCACTTAAGAATCATGGAGGCCACTGTGTTCTTGGGGACCTTCAATACTGCAGAAATGTTTTGGTACCCTTCCCCATATCTGTATTTTGTCACAATCCTGACATTTTGAGGAATGAAATAAAGACTTTCAGATACATACAACAAATGTGTGATGTATTGTATTTTTCTTGGAGAAGGCCCTGGCAGTCCTCGGTGTTGTGCGGACCGATAAGTGCACCATTGATTTAGGCTCGGAGTTGGAGGGTTGTTGGATGGAGCCAGCCTTCATTACACAAATTCTACTTGGCAGCGAACACACATTATCTCCATTTTGCCCACGCCTGTTGCACTTTTATGGTCACAATGTCCGAAAACAAACACTTTTTGGGGGGTTGGGATCATGAGGCGAGCGAGGGTGTGGGCCATTATACAAATGAGGAGGTGATCATTTAAAACGGCCAAATAGGTCTGTGATGTGGAGCTTTCAAAAGCTTGACATGATGTGATTCACAGATGAGGAATGAATTGAACTGAAATACAAACAAGGTGATATTGCCCTCTGCTGGACAATATGATTATATCTCACCACACAGACTGGCAGATTTACTCAGTGGTTTCATTTCCAGTAGTAAAAAAAAAGATATAGACTGAAGTGCAATAATCATCAAGCGTTAAACAGATTCATGTGATAAGCTAACTATGACATTAATCATAGTTGATTATAATTTTGTTCATGTAATGACATGACATCTGAAAAGATTGTGACTGTAAACAATGGCATGATACAAATGTATTGAACATCTTATCACAGGGTTCCCCAATTTGTGTATACACATGTATTGTTGAATTTTGCCGGACATAAAATACTATACAAACACCGGGACATCAGCTCCAAGTGATTTTACATTTGGAAATCTGTTCCCAAATATTCCCACTCATAATAGAGAGAGACATGTGATAGTATACAAATAATAATAATACATAATAGTTGATTGGATTTATATAGCGCTTTTCTACCAATTGAGGTGCTCAAAGCTCTTTACATAGTAGGGTGAAACTCACCTTATCCACCATCAATGTGTAGCGCCCACCTCAGTGATGCACAGCGACCATTTTTGTGCCAGAACGCTCACCCCACGTCAGCTATCAGGTGGAGAGGTGAGGAGTGATATATGCCAATTAGGAATGAGGGAGATGATTAGATGGCAATGATGGAATGTGGCCAGGTTGGGAATTTAGCCAAGACATCGGTTGAACCCCCCTTTCCGTTTGGCATTTTCTGTGAATGACCAATGCATTATTCCGATTATGATTAAAACGGACCATTATGTTACGAAGCTAGTAGTTAAGACACAGAAATGTACGTTATAGTCTCGTCCCATCGCTGCAACTCTCGTACGGACTTGGGAGAGGCGAAGTTCGAGAGCCGTGCGTCCTCCAAAACACGACCTAGCCAAGCTGCACCGCTTATTGACGCAATGCCCGCTTAACCCGGAAGTCAGCTGTACCAATGTGTTGGAAGAACACCTGGCGCCGTGACAACATGCATGCGCCTGGCCCGCCACAGGAGTCTCTAGAGTGCGATGGGACAAGGAAATCTCAGCCGACCAAACCCTCTCCTAACCTGGATGACGCTGTGCCAATTGTGCGCCACCTCATGGGTCTCCCAGTCACTGCCAGCTGTGACACAGCCTGGGATCGAACCTGGGTCTGTGGTAACACAGACAGATTGCGAGGGCAAGTACAGTGAACAGTTGGGGAAATTAAGTCTGCTGTGTGGTTGCCCTCAAGCCACTACACCATTGTGCCTATCTTTCATCTGAGACCTGGGTGTTCCCACCAAACCACTCTGGAGGCCCCGATTTGAACTTTCAATTGGTCCCCCAAAAATGTGTCCCTCCGATCTGAATTTAAAAAGCTGCCAGATGCTGGCGACTGGTGATACAGGTGATTATCACATGCAGCCAAAAAGTTTGCCCACTAGCGGTTGTTTTTTTGTTTAATGATTTAGAGTTTGAGCATCGGACTTGTTTATATTTGAACACTGGAATATTTCTATAGATATAATATCTATTTTATTATATTATATCATCATATCTATAGCCTTCACTTTCTCGTTCTGAATGTGTAACATGAGTAGGACAGGTGTAGCTTCATGACAATGATCAAGAGCTGCTGCTTACTGATTTTGACAGATCCAACTCAGTTACACCTCAGACACCGCCAAAACATCAGCTATGTGGTGTCAGCAATCACCGGTTAACACTTGATCTGATTGGATCTAGGCCTTACACTCATTCAGTCTGTTTAGTTGTATGATTATTGTCAGTTGAGAAAATTGTGCCTCTCTCTTTTAGATCTGCCACCATCAGCATTTCAGCTGCAGTCACAGCAGTCCTCTGCTCTGGCATTTCATTTACCGCCTGCACCAGTTCCTACTACAGTAGCCGTGAAGGGAGAAACTTGTGAGGATTCCCAGATTGATTCAGGTCATTCAGAATTATATTCCATACACATATCCTCACTCACACCAACAGATGTACACACACAGACATGTCGATGAGCTGTACACTTACTGTCACTATGTGCATCACTCTTTCAGATCTGCCATGCACTCCACCACTGCCCGACAGCCTCACCCAGAAGTGCATACGCTGGGCCTATCAAGACTGATAAAGCAGAGATGGGTGGCTGACAAGGAAAAATAAAACATGCACACACTCTCTCTCTCTCTGTCACACACACACACATTATCCCCAATGTAAAGAAATTGTAATTACTTGTTTATTTTATGGATGCTCCAGTTTATTTTAGGATGGGAGATATCTACGCCTGTCTGTCCATTGTCAGTATCTACATAATTACTCTAAATATCTATCAAATTCAAATGTGATAATGTGGTAATATGTACAGTTTGAGGAAATTCTGTGTGCTTTTCTTGGAGTTGAGAAACATGCCTCACTCTCTCTCACACACACATTAGACCCAATGTAAATACATAGATTTTATTTATGCTCAATTTTATTTGAGGATTGTGTGCAATAAAGTACATTGACAGTTAAAACAGTTCGGTTTATAGGATATTTCTCTAATTAAAATGAATGACTGCAGACCTGCAACCCTCTTGTGTCATCTGGAGCTGAAACGGCCCCACATATGTACATGGTTCCCAGGAGTTGTCCTGCAAAAATATTTATGTACCAAGGCTACCCATCCACATCGCTCTGGCCAAACGGATGTTTGTTCTCCACAATGAATGAATGTAGTGCTTAAAAACCAGGCAAACAAGGCCAAGGCATGGAGAGAGAGATGACCTGGAGGGAGTTCCAGACCTCAGCTTTTAATAAAGCAGAAAAGCAAAGATGGGTGGTTTCCTTCCTGATAAACTTGACCCAAATTCGTGAGCTCTTGACCATAACACAATTGTCTTCAGATAAATAATCAGCATACAGTGGGGCAAAAAGGAATTTAGTCAGCCACCAATTGTGCAAGTTATCCCACTTAAATAGATGAGAGAGGCCTGTAATTTTCATCATAGGTACACTTCAACTATGACAGACAAAATGAGAAGAAATAAAAACAGAAAATCACATTGTAGAATTTTTAATGAATTTATTTGCAAATTATGGTGGAAAATAAGTATTTGGTCCATAACAAAAGTTTATCTCAATACTTTGTTATATACCCTTTGTTGGCAATGACAGAGGTCAAACGTTTTCTGTAAGTCTTCATAAGGTTTTCACACACTGTTGCTGGTATTTTGGCCCATTCCTCCATGCAGATCTCCTCTAGAGCAGTGATGTTTTGGGGCTGTTGCTGGGCAACACAGACTTTCGACTCCCTCCAAAGATGTTCTATGGGGTTGAGATCTGGAGACTGGCTAGGCCACTCCAGGACCTTGAAATGCTTCTTACCAAGCCACTCCTTCGTTGCCCGGGCGGTGTGTTTGGGATCATTGACATGCTGAAAGACCCAGCCACGTTTCATCTTCAATGCCCTTGCTGATGGAAGGAGGTTTTCACTCAAAATCTCACGATACATGGCCCCGTTCATTCTTTCCTTTACACGGATCAGTCATCCTGGTCCCTTTGCAGAAAAACAGCCCCAAAGCATGATGTTTCCACCCCCATGCTTCACAGTACGTATGGTGTTCTTTGGATGCAACTCAGCATTCTTTGTCCTCCAAACACGTTGAGTTGAGTTTTTACCAAAAAGTTATATTTTGGTTTCATCTGACCATATGACATTCTCCCAATCTTCTTCTGGATCATCCAAATGCTCTCTAGCAAGCTTCAGACGGGCTTGGACATGTACTGGCTTAAGCAGGAGGACACGTCAGGCACTGCAGGTTTTGAGTCCCTAGCAGCGTAGTGTGTTACTGATGGTAGGCTTTGTTACTTTGGTCCCAGCTCTCTGCAGGTCATTCACTAGGTCCCCCCGTGTGGTTCTGGGATTTTTGCTCACTGTTCTTGTGATCATTTTGACCCCACGGGGTGAGATCTTGCGTGGAGCCCCAGATCGAGGGAGATTATCAGTGGTCTTGTATGTCTTCAATTTTTTTGCTCCCAGTTGATTTCTTCAAATCAAGCTGCTTACCTATTGCAGATTCAGTCTTCCCAGCCTGGTGCAGGTCTACAATTTTGTTTCTGGTGTCCTTTGACAGCTCTTTGGTCTTGGCCATAGTGGAGTTTGGAGTGTGACTGTTTGAGGTTGTGGACAGGTGTATTTTATACTGATAACAAGTTCAAACAGGTGCCATTAATACAGGTAACGAGTGGAGGACAGAGGAGCCTCTTAAAGAAGAAGTTACAGGTCTGTGAGAGCTAGAAATCTTGCTTGTTTGTAGGTGACCAAATACTTATTTTCCACCATAATTTGCAAATAAATCTATTAAAAAAATCCTACAATGTGATTTTCTGGAGAAAAAAAATCTCATTTTGTCTGTCATAGTTGAAGTGTACCTATGATGAAAATTACAGGCCTCTCTCATCTTTTTAAGTGGGAGAACTTGCACAATTGGTGGCTGACTAAATACTTTTTTGCCCCACTGTACATGCTGTAGGACTATGGCATTCGGGTTTCTTCGTATATTATATTGCAATCAGACACTGAAACACACTGGGCAAGTAAAGCATACAGAGCAGCTTATTTGGACCGTACCGTTAAGGTTGTCGTGTTCCCTTTCTTGTTCTTGTGATGAGTGATGCAAACTGCCAGTATCATTCCCACCAGACCCAGTCCAACTGCAGCTGAAATCAAATCAAATTGTATTGGTCACATACACATGGTTGGTAGATGTTAATGCGAGTGTAGTGAAACGCTTGTGCTTCTAATTCCGACAGTGCAGCAATATCTAACAAGTAATCCAACTATTCCACAACTACTACCTAATACACACAAATCTAAAGGGATGGAATAAGAATATGCACATATAAATATATGGATGACCAAGCGGCATAGGCAAGATGGAATAGATGGTATAAAATACAGTATATACATATGAGATGAGTAATGTAAGATATGTAATCATTATTAAATTGGCATTATTTAAAGTGACTAGTGATCCATGTATAAAAGTGGCCAATGATTTGATTTATAATAACAAAAACCTGGCAATCTATTCCCTGTGTAGTGCACTCCTTTTGACCAGAGCCCTATGGGTGCTCTACAATACGGTGTCAGGGCTGCAAACACAATGGCCATAACCTCGTTATTGAAACTGGGATAAAGCCAGTTGGTGGAGAGACCACAATGTCCCTGACCCCTGAACAGCTTCTGTTCAGATGGAATGCAATTTTCCCCAATGGAATCGCCTGTCTGACCCATGTCTGCACTTGTCAAAATGCCCATGTCCACTTTTATATAAACTTTTTTTCACGTACGTCACTTGCTCTATTTGTGATTGTATATTGTTTGTTCTGTTCTGTTTTGTTTATAATAAAATAAAATAAAGCAGTGCCATAAATTGATCTACCGCTATAAAATAAAATAGCAGCCAATCGAAAGTATTTTACTGATGACGTGGCTAAAAAAAAGGTCAACGTTCAATCACACACGCCAAGAGAAACAAACTACGGAACATCAACAAAGACCAGAGAGAGGTGACAGAAAATCGAAATTCGTATTTACGACTACAGTTTAGGTCCAACGATACTTGTGGGAGTGACACAGCAAGACAAGTGGAATCAGCCACTTATAAGCTCACTGATTCAGTGGTCACGACGAATGCAGCTGAGAGTGAAGGTATGAGGCGAGGTGAAATGCTTGGGTAGCTAACGAACGGTAACTTACCACCTACGAGTCGTCGTAATCAGCTAACTAGCTAGCTAACGTTAGTTGTCAAACCAGCTCTCAAACCGATGTGATCACGACCCGTTATATATTATTACATTGATACAGTCAGTCCAGTCATTTTAACTAGCATAAGTGACACAACAAACTTGATTTTCTCTTCTCTTTCAACATTCCCAGAATCCGAGTTTAGTTTCACACGAGCTGGCTAGCTTTCGGACTATGGTTCTCTCGAATCCGGCCGATATAACTCAACTCTTAAGATTTAAGATGGAGGTGTGTGGGCGGACTGGAGCCCAGGCATCACATAAAATGAAGTTTTTTTATCACCAACTACTGCTTTCAGTAGGACAATTCTGTACCAGGGTGCGGAAATCAGTAGCTAGTTTTTGATAACGTCGTTTGTATGTGACGTCGGAGCTCCAGTCCCCGCATACTAGTCACCGCTCAACTCTACCGTAAATCGTTGAGTTTAGTCGGCTATCTCCAACCATGCCTGTTGGACGACGCTCGACAGCATTAGCTAGCGTATATTGCCTTCCATGCCAGCGGGCCCAGTAAGAAATGTTCCCTTTTACGTAAACTTCACCCATGAGTCCGATTAGCCTGCCTAGATCCCATCTAGGTTAACGTTAGATTACGCCCGCTCCTTGTCCAGCTTTGACAGTGTAATTTAGCTGCTTAGTGTTTGCACCTGTCAGGCATAGCTAACTAGATAGTAACAACAATAAATGCGTGTTTTCACATTGCTAGCTCTCGGGGCCGTTGTGTTTTTAATCACATCACTTATAGCTAAGCTATAACTGTAATTTCTTCCGCAGGATGGCAGGTGTTTTCGATATTGATTTGGAGTCAGACGACCTGAGCGATGCAGAGGTGGGGGATTTGAGGACACTTTTTGTTGTTGTTAAATTAGGAAAACCTAACTAACTTGTTATTAGAGTGTCAGATCAAGGCTGTGTTCAATGTAGTGACGAAAAAGCCCAGACAATTGCATCGAGTATAACCAGAGCATATAAACTATGAAGAATGTTCCCCAAAATAAAAGATGCATGCATGATCTGTGATATTACATAATGCCATGTTCAGTCTATCAGCAGTGGCCCTTCTTCACGTGTCTACAGTGAATTAACTTTGACATCCTCTCTTCTATCCCCCTTGTGTTCTGCAGGATGACATTTGTGACTTCACCGTAGCAGAGACAGACCCGTAAGTGGAAAAATGAACTTGGTCACTTGTCCACCATTTCATGCTTGAGCCTATATCTTTTACTGAATCATAACCTCACCCTCACTCATTCCCTTTCTTCCTAACTCTCTCTCATCCCCTCTCTTAGTGTTCAAACAGAAGAGATAGAGCTGACCAGTGCCATTGTCAACAGAGACAGTGAGAGGATCGGACCAGACAGCTTTGAGCTGCTAAGTGTGCTGGGCAAGGGGGGCTATGGCAAGGTGTGTGTGTGTGTGTGTGTGTGTGTGTGTGTGTGTGTGTGTGTGTGTGTGTGTGTGTGTGTGCGCGCGCCCATCAGTGCGTTTCTAAGAATTTCAGTTTCACAATCTACTTGGATATACACCAAGCTCTTGATCAGAAACTCAATCCAATTGTCATCGACCTATTTAACAATTGTATTTCTACTTGCAGGTTTTCCAGGTACGGAAAGTGCAGGGTACACAGACGGGGAAGATATTCGCCATGAAGGTTTTAAAGAAGGTCCGTGCGATTCCTCTTAATCGTTCTTCTCAGCCGAAAGTATGTTCTAAACGCTGCCACGGTGCCAGGGCAAAATGTAGTATATCTAAATGCACACCTCCTTCCACCCATCCCTCTTTCCCTCTTTTCACTCATCCCTCTCTCCTTTTTCTCCCTGTCAGGCGAAGATAGTGTGTAACGCCAAGGACACGGCCCACACGCGTGCGGAGCGGGAGATTCTAGAGACGGTGCGGCACCCCTTCATCGTGGACCTGCTGTATGCCTTCCAGACCGGGGGTAAACTCTACCTCATCCTGGAGTGTCTCAGTGGTGAGAGAGGGATGGGGGGGCTGTTGTACGCTTTCGACCTCCTGGAGGGAGGGGATCTGGGTAGGACAACCATGTCTTATCTCTGAATCCTGGCACTTCAACTTCGACACTTATCTCCCTAATCTTGTTGTTTCTTTATCAGGTGGAGAACTGTTCATGCAGCTGGAGAAAGAAGGAATATTTATGGAGGACACTGCCTGGTAAGAGAGAGAGATGCTCAGCTTCAGGTTATCATTGGGAAAGGATATAAGTGTGAGGCTGAGGCCATAAACAGCAGTTTAATTTCCATGTGAACATTTTGTAGAAGAGGAGGAGAAGATGAGAATAAGAGCTTGACCGTATGTCTTGTGCATGTGTACGAGGAGGAGTGTTAATACATGTTTTTTCTTCTTTGGCAAATAGTTTTTATCTGGGTGAGATTGTGCTTGCTTTGGGACACCTCCACTCAAACGGAATCATCTACCGAGACCTGAAACCAGAGAATATCATGCTGAACCACCAAGGTGTGTCTGTCTGTTACATAAACTCGGCAAAAAAAGAAACGTCCTCTCACTGTCGACTGCATTTATTTTCAGCAAACTTAACATGTGTAAACATTTGTATGAACTTAACAAGATTCAACAACTGAGACATGCACTGAACAAGACATGTGACTAACAGAAATTGAATGTGTCCCTGAACAAAGGGGGGTGATCAAAATCAAAAGTAACAGTCTATATCTGGTGTGGCCACCAGCACTGCAGTACTTAATGCAGCATCTCCTCCTCATGGACTGCACCAGATTTGCCCGTTTTTGCTGTGAGATGTTACCCCCCTCTTCCACCAAGGCACCTGCAAGTTCCCGGACATTTCTGTGGGGAATGGCCCTGGCCCTAGCCCTCACCCTCCGATCCAACAGGTCCCAGACGTGCTCAATGGGATTGAGATCCGGGTTCTTCGCTGGCCATGGCAGAACACTGACGTTCCCGTCTTGCAGGAAATCACACACAGAACGAGCAGTATGGCTGGTGGCATTGTCATGCTGGAGGGTCATGATGAGCCTGCAGGAAGGGTACCACATGAGGGAGGAGGATGTCTTCCCTGTAACGCACAGCGTTGCGATTTCCTGCAATGACAACAAGCTCAGTCCGATGATGCTGTGATGCACCGTCCCAGACCAGGACGGACCCTCAACCTCTAAATTAATCATTCCTTCGACGATAAACGTGAATCCAACTATCACCCCATGTGAGACAGAACCGCAACTCGTCGGTGAAGAGCACTTTTTGCCAGTCCTGTCTGGTCCAGCGACGGTGGGTTTGTGGGCACATTGTTGCCGGTGATGTCTGGGCGAGGACCTGCCTTACAACAGGCTTATAAGCCCTTAGTCCAGCCTCTCTCAGCCTATTGTGGACAGTCTGAGCACCGATGGAGGGATTGTGCGTTCCTGGTGTAACTTGGGCAGTTGTTGTTGCCATCTTGTACCTGTTCTGCAGGTGTACTGTTCGGATGTACCGATCCTGTGCAGGTGTTGTTACACGTGGTCTGCCACTGCGAGGATGATCAGGTGTCAGTCCTATCTACCTGTAGGGCTGTCTTAGGCGTCTCACAGTACGGACATTGCAATTTATTTCCCTGGCCACATACCTCCTTGCAGCATGCCTAAGGCATGTTCACGCAGATGAGTAGGGACCCCGGGCATCTTTCTTTTGGTGTTTTTCAGTCACAGTAGAAAAGTGTCCTAAGTTTTCATAACTGTGACCTTAACAGCTTACAGACAGTAGGCAATTAAGTGTCTTAATGACCGTTCCACAGGTGCATGTTCATTAATTGTTTATGATTCATTGAACAAGCATGAGAAAAGGTATTTAAACCCTCTACAATGAAGATCTGTGAGGTTATTTGGATGTTTACGAATTATCTTTGGAAAGACAGGGTCCTGAAACAGGGACATTTTCTTTTTGAGTTTAGAAATCAATGTCACTGAGATGAAAATATGATTTTTGATTTTTTTTAATAGATCATTGATCTGCTATGGATTGGCTTTTGATTACAATTGACAGATATTGTATCTCTGTCTCCCAGGACACATCAAGCTGACTGACTTTGGCCTGTGTAAGGAGTCCATTCACGACGGCGCTGTCACGCACACCTTCTGTGGGACCATAGAGTACATGTGAGTGTAGTGCCACACTGATGTGAGATAAGGATGCTGTCTCTGAGTCAGCTGTCGCTCTGAGACTGCACTTTCTTTGAATGACAGTAGGGGTCGCTGTAGTAATCCTAGTTCAGATAGGTCTGCGTTCACCAGACTAGTTATAGTACAATTCTCCCCCTCCTCCCTGAAGTTAAGTGTGCATTTCAAAACATTACATTTGTCCATGGGCTGCATGGTCTTCCACCATATTCCGTACACTAACTAAACTGGGCTCCCGAGCTACGCCGCGGTCTAAGGCACTGCATCTCAGTGCAGGAGGTATCACTACAGTCCCTGGTTCAAAATCCAGGCTGTAACACATCCGGCCGCGATTGTGCGCCGCCCTATGGGACTCCCAATCGGCCCAGCGTCGTCCGGGTTTGGCCCGGGGTAGGCCGTCATTGTAAATAAGAATTTGTTCTTAAATAACCTAGTTAATTAAAGGTTAAATAAATAAATACACGTTGTTTTTCAAACTTTTTATGCGAGTAAGGTCATACCGTATCAAAACAAATATCACGACAACTATGATGGAACAATTTTATAAATGCTGACAGATAATTTGTTCCATCGACATGGGATCTTTTTGTGTGGGTAAAATGAATCATATGAGACATGGCAGTGAAAATGCTTTAAAGTGCAAATCGGAAAACACTCGGAAAACATGCAGTTTATTAGGCTGCAGATGAAATGACATGATCTTCACAGGGTGGTGAAAGTTCACATTGCTATTGATGCTCCTAACCAATAAATAAAAGAGTCTGATTCTGGTGACATGATGATCGATGCTTGACTGCCGTTTGACAAAATATAAATATTTGTCGCTCTATCCGTAATATAGTTTCATCATGTAGACTAGCCTACCCACACAGCCTACCTGCGCTGTAGGCCTACTGTATCTGAGTTCACGTGCCAAGACCAGAGTAGGCACGTTTGCTATTTAACGCAACAGTTTTTGTGACAAAACTCTAGAGTTGAAAATGCTATGGGAAACACATTGAACTTTTAGATTTAGATTTCGTACATGAGAACTTTTTATGTGCACTAAGTCATCCACACTGATTTAGATTCCGTTTGGTGGAAACACCACTGGTGGGAAAATGTGCTTATTTTATTTATTCTGATTTTTAGAATGTTCGCATAAAAATCTGTCGCATATTGGATTTTCTTTCAATCCATGAAGGGGAGTGAAAAGTTCACACTTTTTAAAAAGGTTGATCATTGAATCACAGCCAATACTGGGATTCTTCTACTGAAGTGTCTCTTCCCTGCGCTCTCTATCCCCTCACTCTCTTTCTCTCTCTTTCTCAGGGCTCCAGAGATTCTGACGCGTACAGGACACAACCGGGCGGTGGACTGGTGGAGTCTTGGAGCCCTGATGTATGACATGATGACGGGCTCGGTGAGAGACGGGGGGGGTAAAGAGGGATGGGATGTACTATTTGAAAGACTTTTGACTCAAACATCTGTGGTCTTCTTGCCTGTCCCTGTCACTCCCCCATAGCCTCCGTTCACTGCTGAGAACAGGAAAAAGACCATTGATAAGATCTTGAAGTGTAAAGTCAACCTACCGCCCTACCTCACACTGGACGCCCGAGATATGATCAAAAAGGTAAAGATGCCCCCATCCCCCGTCCCCATCTCTCGTTATGTTTGAGAACATTTATCATCATAAGAATAGAGGTCAAGACTCAATCTCTCTATTATTCTGTCTTTCTCTCTCTCTCTCTCTCTCTACATTTCCTTCATCTCTTTTTCTCCCTCTAATTTCAATTTAAGGGATTTATTGGCATGGGAAACATGTTTACAGTGCCAAAGCTTGTGAAATGGATAATAAACAATTACACGTACAAAGTTCCAAAGAAATGTACATTTCAAATGTCATATGTGCAAATGGTTAAAGTACAGAAGAGAAAATAAATAAAACATAAATATGGGCTGTATTTACAATGGTGTTTGTTTTTCACTGGTTGACCTTTTCTTGTGGCAACAGGTCATAAATCTTGCTGCTGTCATGGCACACTGGTATTTCACCCAATAGATATGGGAGTTTATCAAAATTGGGTTTGTTTTCAAATTATTTTTGGGTCTATAATCTGAGGGAAATATGTATCTCTAATATGATCATACATTTGGCAGGTTAGGGAGGGCAGCTCAGTTTCCACCTCATTTTGTGGTCAGTGTGCACATAGCCTGTCTTCGCTTGGAGAGACAGACTGCCGTAGGAAAACCTTTCTCAATAGCAAGGCTATGCTCACTGAGTCTGTACATAATCAAAGCTTTCCTTAAGTTTGTCAGTCACAGTGGTCAGGGCCAGATAGTATTCTAGTTTGCTTTTTTTTAATTACTTGACACATTGGAAAGATGATTTGGATGGGTCTAATTGTGTTGCTGTCCTGGGGGTCTGTTTGTGAACAGAGCAACAACAGTGCTTGCTTAGGGGACTCTTCTCCAGGTTCTTCTCTCTGTAGGTGATGGCTTAGTTATGGAAGGTTTGGGATTCGCTTCCTTTTAGGTGGTTGTAGAATTGAACGGCTCTTTTCTGGACTTTGATCATTAACGGGCATCGGCCTAATTCTGACTCTGCATTATTTGATGTTTTACATCGTAAAACAGAGGCATGTTTTGCAGAGTTCTGCATGCAGTGTCTCAATTTGGCGTTTGTCCCATTTTGTGAATTCTTGGTTGGTGTGCGGACCCCAGACCTCACAACTATAAAGGGCAACAGGTTCTATAACTGATTCAAGTATTTTTACCCAGATCCTATTTGGTATGTCGATTTTTGATGGCTTAGAAGGCTTCACAGCTTTGTGGAAGTTACCTGTGGCGCCGATGTTTAGGCAGAGGTGTTTGTGTGTGTTGTTTTTTGTGTGTGTAGTTTTTTTGTGTGCTCTGGGGCAACGATGTCTAGATGGTATTTGGTCCTGGCAACTTTTTTTGGAACAACATTATTTTTGTCTTACTGAGATTAACTGTCAGGGCCCAGCTCTGACAGAATCTGTGCAGAAGATCTAGTTGCTGCTGTAGGCCCTCCTTGGTTGGGGACAGATGCACCAGATCATCAGTAGACATTTGACTTATTAGGGAGGGTGGGGTGGGTGAGGCAGGGTGCTGCAGACTGTTCTAGTGCCCTCACCAATTTGTTGATATATATGTTGAAGATGGGTAGAGGTCGACCGATTAATCGGAATGGCCGATTAATCGGGGCTGATTTCAAGCTTTCATAACAATCGGTTATCTGCATTTTTGGACACCGATCATGGCCGATTACATTGCACTCCACGAGGAGACTGCGTGGCAGGCTGACTACCTGTTACGTGAGTGCAGCAAGGAGCCATGGTAAGGTGCTAGCTAGCATTTAACGTATCTTATAAAAAAACAATCAATCTTAACATAACTACACATGGTTGATGATATTACTAGTTTGTCTAGCTTGTCCTGCGTTGCATATAATCGATGCGGCGCCTGTTAATTTATCATTGAATCATAGCCTACTTCGCCAAATGGTTATTTAACAAGCACATTTGCGAAAAAGCACTGTCATTGCACCAATGTGTACCTAACCATAAACATCAATGCCTTTCTTAAAATCAATACACAAGTATATATTTTTAAACCTGCATATTTAGTTAAAATAAATCTAGGTTAGCAGGCAATATTAAACTATTGAAATTGTGTCACTTCTCTTGCGATCATGGCACAGGGTATATGTCAGGGTATATGCAACAGTTTGGGCCGCCTGGCTTGTTGCAAACTAATTTGCCAGAATGTTACGTAATTATGACATAACATTGAAGGTTGCAATGTAACAGGAATATTTAGACTTATGGATGCCACCTGTTAGATAAAATACGAAAGGGTTCCATATTTCACTGAAATAATACACGTTTTGTTTTCGCAATGATAGTTTCAGGATTTGACCGTATTAATGACCTAAGGCTCGTATGTGTGTTTTTATGTTATAATTAAGTCTATTATTTGATATTTGACAAAGCAGTCTGACTGAGCGGTGGTAGGCAGCAGCAGGCTCGTAAGCATTGATTCAATCAGCACTTTCGTGCGTTTGCCAGCAGCTCTTCGCTGTGCTTCAAGCATTGAGCTGTTTATGACTTCAAGCCTATCAACTCCTGAGATTAGGCTGGTGTAACCGATGTGAAATGGCTAGCTAGTTAGCGGGGTGCACGCTACCCAAGCATCGTTACCCACGCTTCAATCGGTGACGTCACTCGCTCTGAGACCTTGAAGTAGTTGTTCCACTTGCTATGCAAGGGCCAGGGCTTTTGTGGAGCGATGGGTAACGATGCTTCGAGGGTGGCTGTTGTCGATGTGTTCCTGGTTTTCGAGCCCAGGTATGGAGCGAGGAGAGGGACGGAAGCTATACCGTTACACTGGCAATACTAAAGTGCCTATAAGAACATCCAATAGTCAAAGGTATATGAAATACAAATCGTGTAGAGAGAAATAGTCCTATAATAACTACAACCTAAAACTTCTTACCTGGGAATATTGAAGACTCATGTTAAAAGGAACCACCAGCTTTCATATGTTCTGAGCAAGGAACTTAAACGTTAGCTTTTTTACATGGCACATATTGCACTTCTACTTATCCAACACTTTGTTTTTGCATTATTTAAACCAAATTGAACATGTTTCATTATTTATTTGAGGCAAAATTGATTTTATTGGTTTATTATATTAAGTTTAAATAAGTCTTCATTCAGTAGTGTTGTAATTGTCATTATTACAAATAAATAAAGACATTTTTTTTTTAATCGTCTGATTTAATCGGTTTCTGCGTTTTTTGGTCCTCCAATAATCGGTATCGGCGCTGAAAAATCATAATCGGTCGACCTCTAGAAGAGGGTGGGGCTTAAGTTGCATCCCTGTCTCACCCCAGGCACTGTGGAAAGAATTTCGTTTTTGCCAATTTTAACCGCACACTTGTTTGTGTACATGGATTTTATAATGTTGTATGTTTTTCCCCCAACACCACTTTCCATCTATTTTGTATAGCAGACCCTCATGTCAAATTGAGTCAAAAGCTTTTTTGAAATCAACTAAGCATGAGAAGACTGCCTTTTTGGGGGTTTGTTTCTTTGTCAATTAGGGTGTGCAGGGTCAATACGTGGTCTGTTGGTGATTTGGTAAAAAACCAATTTGACATTTGCTCAGTACATTGTTTTGACTGAGGAAATGTATGAGTCTGCCGCAAATGATAATGCAGAGGATTTTCCCAAGGTTGCTGTTGACGCATATCCTACAGTAGATTTTGCGGTCAAATTTGTCGCCACTTTTGTGAATTTGGGTGATCAGACCTTGGTTCCAAATATTGGGGAAGATGCCAGAGCTAAGGATGATGTTTAAGTTTAGCCAATTGGAATTTGTGGTCTTTATATTTTACCATTTAGTTTAGGATTGTTAGGTTCTAATTCTCAGAGTAAAAAAAACTCAACGGACGTTATGAAAGCCTAACCAAGTTTATTCTTCCCAGAGGATCAATACAGCTGCGTTAGACAAAACATGTTTCCCCCACCACAAGTGTGTGTGAGATATATATATATATATACACACACTCCAAATGAGGCACTCCTTCTTCTCTCCAATCCTTACATCTATTATCATTTGACAGGAAGACAAAGTAATAGGGTAATAAACCATCATTTCTCCCTTAAGGGATTCTGACCTGACCTCAACCCCTCATTTGCCTAATCCACAGATTTCCATCCGCATCCTCTATAGTAATTCTGTGACTTCCTCCCGTCCACCCAGCACATTCCAAAGCCATCTGGTGCCTACAGATAACCATTAACATCTGATGTAAAAAAAATAAAAAATAAAAACACTAGGATAGCAATGTTCCAAGTTTAACCCAGAATCCAACAGGATACCATCAACATCAGAGGCCTTTTTGGGTTGGAGAGTTTGTATTTTGTCCTGTCGTTCATTCAATGTAATTACCAGAACCCACTGGATTCTTCAGTCTTTAATAGTTGATTCTAAGATTTGTATTTGATCATGTATACGTTTTCACTGTTTGTTCTTTGTTATCGGGTCAAAAATATTGGAAAAGTGGTTCATCCATACATCTCTGTTTTGGATAGATAACTCTGTTGTTTTAGTGTTTTCCAATTTTCCCAGAAGTGGTTAGTCTATGGATTCATCAATTTCATTGAGCTGATTTCTGGCGTGCTGTTCCTTTTTCTGTATTGCATTGTTTTAGTGATTCACCGTAGTCAAGGTGAAGGCTCAGGTTTTCTGGGTCCCTGTTTTTGGTTTGATAGGTTTCTTTCTTAGGTTTTTTGCATTCTTCATCAAACCATTTGTCATTGTTGTTCATTTTCTTCGGTTTTCTGCTTGAAATGTTTAGATTTGATAGGGAAGCTGAGAGATCAAATATACTGTTAGGCTTTCTACTGCCAGGTTTACACCTTCGCTATTACAGTGAAACGTTTTGTCCATGAAGGTGTCTAAAAGGGATTGAATTTGTGGTTGTCTCATTGTTTTTTGGTAGCATTCCTTCAAGATATTCAGTTCCTTTTGGTTTTGATGCCTCGTGATTTAAGTATTGCTCTGTTCAAGTAGACTTGGATTTTGACGTGATCTGATAGGGGTGTCAGTGGGCTGACTGTGAACGCTCTTAAAGAATCTGGTTTGAGGTCAGTGATAAAGTAGTCTAAAGTACTATTTATAGTCCCCTCAAAGCCTACCATTGACTGTACATACCCAGCGTGCGACAGAGCTGCAGGGGATGTGACCCGTTTTTGTTGGTTATGTTGTGCCTAGGGGGGCATATGGGGGAGGAAATGCTGTCACCTCCAGGTAGGTGTTTGTCCCCCCTTGTGCTTAGGGAGTCACATTATTGTCCAGTTCTGGCATTTAGGTCCCCCTTCAGGATGGAGAAGCTGTCTTGATTAAAGTATGGGGATTGTAGTGGGGGGGTATAGGTAGTACACAGGAGGACATTTTTCTGTTGAGATCATGTCCTTTTGAATTTCTAGCCAAATGTAAAATGTTCCTGATTTAATTTGAGTGAGTTAGGTCTGCTGTATACCAAATTAGCATACTGAGTCCCTTCCCTGTTTGTCAGCAGCATACCACCCTGCATCCCACTGCTGTCTTGCTTCTGAAGCTAAGCAGGGTTGGTCCTGGTCAGTTCCTGGATGGGAGACCAGATGCTGCTAGAAGTGGTGTTGGAGGGCCAATAGGAGGCACTCTTTCCTCTCGTCTAAAAAAATATCCTAATGCCCCAGGGCAGTGATTGGGGACACTGCCCTGTGTAGGGTGCCATCTTTCGGATGGGACATTAAACGGGTGTCCTGACTCTCTGAGGTCATTAAAGATCCGATGGCACTTATCGTAAGAGTAGGGGTGTTAACCCCGGTGTCCTGGCTGAAATCCCAATCTGGCCTTCACACCATCACAGTCACCTAATCATCCCCAGTTTACAATTAACTCATTCATCCCCCTCCTCTCCCCTGTAACTATTCCCCAGGCTGTTGCTGTAAATGAGAATGTGTTCTCAGTCAACTTACCTGGTAAAATAACAGTAAATAACAATAATAACACCTGGTAGATGGGACTACCAGCTCTCTGTAACCTCGAGGGCAACCAGTGGGTCCATCTCCTCTATACCATGTTTCTTGTAGGATGACGATGTCTATATTTCTGATTTATTCGTTCCAGGTTCCTGTTCTTTTAGGCCAATGACCTCAGGCCTTGGATATTCCAGGATGAGAGAGTGAAGGCTTTGTGTTCCATAAAGTATCCAATGTTGTTAGTCGTGTGGTCTGGCCTCACTCAAGTGTGATTATCTGGTACATGCCATTTGCTTGGGCTAGTGTAAGAATGGTGGGTTGTGCCTGTTTGCCTGCTCACGGTGTTTCTCTCTCTCTCTGTCTCAATTCAATTTGCTTTGTTGGCATGATGTAACAATGTACATATTGCCAAAGCTTACTTTGGATATTTACAATATGAAACTAATAAGAATCAAAATGGTCAACAAGAATAAGGGTCAAAATAACCATACATTGAACAATAAGCATTCAGTAGAGTACATGTGCAGGTAGATTGGTCTGTCAGACACTCTCCCTCAACTTATGGCAGGCAGCAATGTAGTGCGCTGCCAACCCACAGCTCTCTGCGTCCTCCCCCAACAGGACAGGTAGCCTACTCTCATCAGAGAGGTCTTTGAAACCTTGAATAAGGGTTTCAAATTTGGGGAAATGACACTCTAGTTGTTTTATATTTTTTGACACTTTGTCAGGAAATGCAGCTGTCTTGGGTTCTGCTGTTGTGCAGTGGTTGCACAGCCTTTCCTCTACAGGGAGCCAGGTTTTCCTGTGTCTACCCTTCTCAAGGGCAAGGCTGTGCTCACTGAGACTGTACTTTGTGAATGTTTTGATCAGTAACTATGGTCAAATAGTTCGCCATGGGTACTGTCGATTTAGGGCCAGATAGCACTGCATTTTGCTTGTGTTTCCCAATAAGCAATGTAGTTTAGTTGACTGTTGTAATTTGTTTTATTCTGATTGATTGGATGTTCTGGTCTTGATGCTTTAGTGTGTTAGAACAGGTTTGTGAACTCCGGACCAGCTGGATGAGGGGACTATTTTCTTTGTTCAGCTCTGCAGGGCTTGGTAAATGATATGAGAGGGGGTCACTGTATTTTAGATGTTTCCTAAATTTAATTGCTCTTTTTTGAGTTTTTATTATTGGTGGATATTGGCCTAATTCTGCCCTGCGTGCATTGTTTGTACTTTCCATCAGGTCTGCATGATTTGTTTTTAATTTGAGGGCTTGAAGTTTCTTGTAGAGCTCCTGGTCAGTAATTGGGGAGTCCAATGGATTTCGATTGTCCTTTATAGCTTTTTCTAATCCATTCAACCTCTCAAATATTGAGCAATCTTTCCAGAAGTTGTTTGTGTTTATGGACTCCTCAATTAGTGTCAGCTGCTTGCTGTTGTACTGTGCTTTTGTTGGTTCTGAGTGTACGTTTATAGAGTTTTAAAGTCTCACAGTAATGAAGGTGTAATTCACCATTATTTTGGTCTCTGCTTTAGGCTGGATAGTGTTCTAAGTTTATTTATTCCTTATTTTACGATCTGCATCAAACCAGTTGTTATTCGTGATCTTTAAACAAACAAAAAATGATTTGTCAATTTCAGTTGTGCTTCTTTTGATGTTTGCCTGAATATATAGTTGATGTTTTTTACTGCTAGATTGATGCCTGTGAGTTTATTACTGTGAGTGAATGTGGTATCCAGAAATGTATCTAAGAGTGTTTTGGATATTTTGGTTCCAGGTTGCTTTCTGGTATTCTTCTGCGCTGTTTTGGGCCCATCTGTATGAATTACTGATGTTGTATAGCTTACTGGGCTGTGAATGTGTGCTTGTTTCCATGTCTATTCTTTTGAGGAACAGCGTGATTTGGCTGTGATCAGACAGAGGTGTTAATGGCTTGACAGTGAATGAGCTGAGAGTGAAAGAAGGGTCAATGTCTGTGGCCAAGAGGTGAGCAATAGGTGCTCTGGACCATCACTACTCTCTGGACGGTTCTGGCTTAGAATATGTGGACAACTATAAATACCTAGGTGTCTGGCTAGACTGTAAACTCTCCTTCCAGACTCATATTAAGCATCTCCAATCCAAAATTAAATCTAGAATCAGCTTCCTATTTCGCAACAAAGACTCCCTCACTCGTGCTGCCAAACATACCCTCGTAAAACTGACTATCCTGCCGATCCTCGACTTCGGCGATGTCATTTACAAAATAGCCTCCAACGCTCTACTCAGCAAACTGGATGCAGTCTATCACAGTGCCATCAATTTTGTCACCAAAGCCCCATATACTACCCACCATTGCGACCTGTATGCTCTCGTTGGCTGGTCCTCGCTACATATTCGTCGCCAAACCCACTGGCTCCAGGTTATATATAAGTCTTTGCTAGGTAAAGCTCTGCCTTATCTCAGCTCACTGGTCACCATAGCAACACCTACCCACCCACGCTCCAGCAGGTATATCTCACTGGTTATCCCCAAAGCCAACACCACTTTGGCCGCCTTTCCTTCCAGTTCTCTGCTGCCAATGACTGGAAAGAACTGCAAAAATCACTGAAGTTGGAGACTTGTATCTCCCTCACTAACTTCAAGCATCGGATGTCAGAGCAGTTTACCGATCACTGCAGCTGTACACAGCCCATTTGTAAATAGCCCATCCAACCAACTATCTACCTCATCCCTAATATATATATATATATATTTTATTTTTATTTTTATTAAAACCTGCTCTTTTGCACCCCAGTTTCTCTACTTGCACATCCTCATCTGCCCATCTATCACTCCAGTGTTAATTTCTAAATTGTAATTACTTTGCCAATATGGCCTATTTATTGCCTTACCTCCTTACTTCATTTGCACACACTGTATACAGATTTTTCTATTGTGTTATTGACTGTACGTTTGTTTATGTGTAACTGTGGTTTTTGTTGCACTGCTTTGCTTTATCTTGGCCGGGTCGCAGTTGTAAATGAGAACTTGTTCTCAACTGGCCTACCTGGTTTAATAAAGGTGAAATAAAATAAATGTAAAAAAAAGGTGAATCTCCTCAGTCCCCCGTAACCTACCCATCTACTCTGATTTTGATTTCTGCTGGAAATTCAAAAAGGGGGGGGGGGGGAGAGTATCTGTCTCTGGTGGTGGTGTTGCTATGGTTGCCACCAGTAAACAGTTGGAGCTAGGTGGTATGCTAGCTGACAAATTTGCAAATTTGAATTTAGCACGATTTAAGATTGACAGAGTGAGTTAAAAGACTAATGTGTTGACCAATGTCTTCCTGTGTTGATCTTCAGTTGTACAATCTCTCTCTTTACCTCTCTACCGCACGCGCTCTCTCTACCGCATGCTCTCTTTACCGCTCTCTCTCTACCGCGCGCTCTCTTTACTGCTCTTTATCGCACTCTCGCTTTACTGTGCTCTACCTCTCCCTCTTTGCTCTTTACCGCACTCTCTCTACCTCGCTCTCTCTACCTCGCTCTCTCTACCCCGCTCTCTTTACACCTCGCTCTCTTTACACCTCGCTCTCTTTACACCTCGCTCTCTTTACACCTCGCTCTCTTTACACCTCGCTCTCTTTACCCTCGCTCTCTCTTTACCCCTCGCTCGCTCTCTCTTTACCCTCGCTCGCTCTCTCTTTACCCCTCGCTCTCTCTTTACCCCTCGCTCTCTCTTTACCCCTCGCTCGCTCTCTCTTTACCCCTCGCTCGCTCTCTCTTTACCCCTCGCTCGCTCTCTCTTTACCCCTCGCTCGCTCTCTTTACCCCTCTCTTTACCCCTCGCTCGCTCTCTTTACCGCCTCTCGCTCTCTTTACCCCTCTCTCTTTACCCCTCGCTCGCTCTCTTTACCCCTCGCTCGCTCTCTCTTTACCTCTCGCTCGCTCTCTCTTTACCTCACTCTCTCTTTACCCCTCGCTCGCTCTTTTTCTTTACCGCTCGCTCTTGCTTTACCTCGCTCTCCTTTCTGTAGCTGCTGAAGAAGAGTCCTTCTCAGAGGCTAGGCTCCAGTGCGGCAGACTGTAAAGACATACAGGTGATACACACATCTCCCGTTCACACACACATCTTCCGTTCACTCCAACCCCCTTTGTTTTCTATTGACATCATACAGCTATATAATAGGCTTGTGTTTAATTCAGGAAGTAAACAGAAATGTCTACCTCCTTTTGAATTGACTGGAATGAAATTGCCTCCAACCCTGCTTTGTTATGATCAGTGCTTATACGGATGCTAATTGAACAAAATCCAATAGCGCATGAGCTTAGACCTGCACTGTACAGGGATGGATTCTAAGTGCAGCGTTTTTCTGCTGGTTTCACAGAAGCATCCCTTCTTCAGACACATCAACTGGGACGACCTGCTGAATAAGAGGTGTGAGCCGCCCTACAAGCCATGCCTGGTATGACCACTATTCTACTGTCACTGTCTCAATAGCTAAGATGTCCAATCTAAGCTGGGTCTTTTAAATAATTGAGGAGGTGCCTTTGTAGGTTAACTGTGTCGTACCACTCCATGAGCACGGTTTCTCCATCCTGCTATCTGAGCATGGATACATGCACACAATAATATGATTATTGTGGATAGTCAGATTAATATAATAGTTTGTTTAAACCGCTTAAATGCTTTGCAAGAACAACTACTTCCCTAATAATCCTGGCTAACTGATGGGACAAATGCAGAAAATGGCTTATCAAGATAAACATTCTACAGAAGTCTATTAGATTCTGAGTTCAGACATAAAGTTTATGAAAACTATAAGATGCAAAGTATTCAGACCACTTTAATTTTTCCACATTTTGTTACATTACAGCCTTATTCTATAATTGATACGTTTTTTTTCTCCTCATCTACACACAATACCCCATAATGACAAGGCAAAAAAATAAATAAATTACAATTTGAAATAAAAAAAGAAATATTACGTTTACATAAGTATTCAGACCCTTTACTCAGTACTTTGTTGAAGCACCGAACGCAGTGATTACAGCCTCAAGTCTTTTCAGGTATGACGCTATAAGCTTGGGACACCTGTATTCGGGGAGTTTCTCCCATTCTTCTCTGCACATCCTCTCAAACTCTGTCAGGTTGGATGGAGTGCGTCGCTGCACAGCTATTTTCAGGTCTCTCCAGAGATGTTAGATCAGGTTCAAGTCCGGGCTCTGGCTGGGCCACTCAAAAACATTCAGAGACTTATCCAGAAGCTACTCCTGCACTGTCTTGGCTGTGTGCTTAATGTCGTTGTCCTGTTGGAAGGTGAACCTCCCCCCAGTCTGAGGTTCTGAGCACTCTGGTGCAGGTTTATCAGTGATTTCTCTGTACTTTACGCTGTTCATCTTTCCCTCGATTCTGACTGATCAAATCTCATTTTATTTGGCACATACGTGTTTAGCAGATGTTTTTGCGGGTGTAGCGAAATGCTCACGTTTCTAGCTCCAACAGTACTGTAATATCTAACAGTACACACAATCTGAAGTAAAGGAATGGAATTAAGAATATATAAATATGAGTACAGTACTGGGCTATTTAGCTAAAGAATCCCCATGTCGTGCGGGCAGGGCACGCGGGAGACGGGGGTTCAATTCCCCGATGGGGAGGAAGGAGTAGGCTGTCCTTGTAAATAAAAATGTGTTCTTAACTGACTTGCCTAGTTAAATAAAGGTTGCACGAAGAGCATACCATTTCTACACCCTAGTTGTAGTCTATCCAACACCCAAATGGAGATTTAAGTGAAAATACAAATCTCATTGATTAATCAAGAGCAGTCCCCATGCTTGTCTCAAGAGCAGTGTGAAACGGTGCTGAAATAGTTGTAGAAGCAAAAGCCTAACTTCAATATGCTCTTTCATTAAATAAGACCTACACCACGTAACAGCACATTACTCAACACTAGTGAGACACGTCGCCTACGGAAAGTCTGCAGTATATCGAAAAATATGACGTTACTCTCCGCCAATAATTAGATATAGAGGATTGGAGGACATTTCTGTAATTCAGTGATATTTATTCCCATAGTAATTTATGGATCCTTAACTAAATAAACACCGGCATTTTGAAATGGTATTTATATATATTTTTATTAATGAAAGCATAAAGATGCCATTATTAGTTACATTGTTTGTTTGAACGTGCAGACTGGCACTAAGAACAGAACAGCGGGAACGTTTCCCTCGTCAGCTCCGTTATTAGTGCAATGCCCCTTAAATATTTTGACTATATGTTTCAAATAACGTAAAATGAGCGAGGGAAAAAGGACATTCTTGAACATGGGGTGAGACATTGTTACTACTTTGTAAATAAAAGCCACCTTGTTATTTAGAATTATTTATTTCTGTTTTTAGAGGGAGAGAAACCAAAAACCTACAAACCTCCCAGTCGAGGCCGGCACAGGTATTGAACCAGCATCTGTAGCAACACAGCTTGCACTGCCTTAGACCGTTGCGCCACTTAGGCGCTGTACAACGTGACCGGTCGTGAGTGGCCTACAGTAAGAGTAAAATAAAAATCTCAGAGGCAGTGGCTCGGGTGGTTGTTGTCCTTGATTATCTTTTTGACCTTCCTGTGACATTGGGTGCTGTAGGTGTCCTGGGGGGCAGGTAGTTTGCTCTCTGTGATGCATTGGTCAGACCGCACCACACTCTGGAGAGCCCTGCGGTTGCGGGGCGTGCAGTTTCCGTACCAGGCGGTGATACAGGATGCTCTCAATTGTGCATCTGTAGAAGTTTTAAGGTTTTAAGTGCCAACCCAATTTTTTTCAGACTCCAGAGGTTGAAGAGGCACTGTTGTGTCTTCTTCACCAGACTGTCTGTGTAGGTGGACCATTTCAGTTTGTCAATGATGTGTACGCTGAGGAACTTGAAGCTTTCCACCTTCTCCACTGCCGTCCCGTCGATGTGGATAGGGGGATGCTCCCTCTGCTGTTTCTTGAAGTCCACAATCAGTCCACGATCAGCTTTGTTTTGTTGATGTTGGGTGAGAGATTATTTTCCTGGCACCACACTCCCAGGAACCTTACCTCCTCCCTGTAGGCTGTCTCCCACTCCCTGCTGCTGATAAACATCCCCACAGCATGATGCTGCTGCCACCACCATGCTTTTACAATATGGATGGCTCCAGATTTCCTCCAGGTTTGGTGTTCAGGCCAAAGAGTTCCATCTTGGTTTCATCAGACCAGAGAATCTTGTTTCCCATGTCCTTTCCCCCCTTTTGGCGAACACCAAGCGGGATGTCGAGGAGAGGCTCCCGTCTGGCCACTCAACCATAAAGGCCTGAATGGTGGAGTGCTGCAGAGATGGCTGTCCTTCTGGAAGGTTCTTTCATCTCTGCATAGGAACTCAGGAGTTCTGTCAGAGTCACCATGGGGTTCTCGGTCACCTCCCTGACCAAGGCCCTTCTCACCCGATTGCTCAGTTTGGCCGAGCGGCCAGCTCTGGGAAGAGTCTTGGTATTTCCAAACTTTTTCCATTTAAGTATGATAGAGGCCACCCAGTTCTTTTGGACCTTCAATGCTAGATAAATGTTTTGGTACCCTTCCCCAGGTCTGTGCCTCAACACGATCCTGTCTCGGAGCTCTATGACAATTCCTTCGATCTCATGGCTTGATTTTTCTCTGACACGCACTGTCAATGATGGAACCTTATATAGACAGTTATGTGCCTTTCCAAATCATGTCCAATCAATGGAATTTACCACATCTCAAGGATGATCAATGGAAACAGGATGCACCTGAGCTAAATTTCGAGTTTCATAGCAAACGGGTCTGAGTACTTATATAAGTACGGTATCTGTTTTTTGTTTTTAATACATTTGCAAAAGTTTCTAAACCTGATTCAGCTTTATCATTATGGGGTATTGTATGTAGATTGAGGATTAAAACATTTTTTTTTTTAAGTATTAAAATGTGGAAAAAGCCAATGGGTCTGAATACTTTCCGATGTGGATTGTTTTTCCGAACTCACTTCTCTCGCGCATTAGACAGAGGCTTGCGCTGCTGGCACATACACCGATGGAACACCAATTAAGCTGTTTACATGTCCTAATAACTTGAACGATGGCTCAGAAAACCAGGTTTTATTTGGCGTATACTTACCTTGGTTTTGACCTTAACGCTGATTGAAGTTAAGCAGAGTAAAGTGTTTACATGAGTATTGCCATACTACGTAATCGGTTCAATATCAAATTATTCGTGTGCATGTAAACATACTTTCTCCCACCATTTCTCTCTCTCCATTCAACCTGTTCCCCCCCTCTTTCTCCTCTCTCTCTCTCTCGCTTCACCCCCTGTAGCAGTCGGATGAGGACGTGAGTCAGTTTGACACGAGGTTCACCAAGCAGACTCCGGTGGACAGTCCTGACGACTCCACAATCAGCCACCAGCACGAACACGCCTTCGCTGTGAGACGATTACATTTTAGTAATTTAGCAGATGGTCTTATTCATAGCGACTTAGAGTAAGTGAGTGCATACATTTTCCGTACTGGTCACACATGGGATTTGAACCCAGAACCCTGGCAAGTATTATTGAACACGACCCGGTTCTCACCTGGAACAAAACACTGCTTATTCGGGTATTTCCCAAACAGAATAGAGTAGTGGAAGTGTTGCTAGAATTGCTTGTCATCCTATATAATTAATGGATGTTGTCTGTCCAGGGTTTTACCTACGTGGCTCCCTCTGTGTTGGAGAGTCTAAAGGAAGGCTTCTCCTTTGAGCCACGGACACGTCCCGTACGCAGACACAACAGCAGCCCACGCACCCCCATCAGGTGACACATATGCATGGGCTTACACTCACTTACAGTGGGGAGAACAAGTATTTGATACACTGCCAATTTTGCAGGTTTTCCAACTTACAAAGCATGTAGAGGTCTGTAATTTTTATCACAAGTACACTTCAAATGCGAGAGACGGAATCTAAAACAAAAATCCAGAAAATCACATTGTATGATTTTTTAAGTAATTCATTTGCATTTTATTGCATGACATAAATATTTTATCACCTACCAACCATTAAGAATTCAGTCTCTCACAGACCTGTTAGTTTTTCTTGAAATGAAACGTTTAATCTGAAATCCAAAATGCTGGAGTACAGAGGCAAATTAAAAGGTTTAGCTTCTCTCTCCAAACAAATACTTAGGGGAGTGTATATACATACACACATTTGTACATGCACGCTGTACACACACACACACACATACATCATGATTGATATGCATTTACCTTATCTAATGTCTCTTCCCATTTCTTTCTATTATTGTTCATATTGTCGCTCCTCAGTCCTCTCAAGTTCTCTCTCCCCGGGTCATTCGCCAAGTCCACAGGAGGATCAGGGGGAGGAGAGAGTGAGTCGGACCTTCTCTCCCAGACCTCGTTCCGTCTCCCGCCAACAACCCCGCCCACCGACAACGGCGCCACACAGCCAATCAGCACACCAGGCCGGAACAAGAAGCAGAAGTGTAACCGGAGATGAACTGGAGTAAGCGGAGTCGGGAGGAGTCCGAACTTTTGGCCGCGTTCCAGGCCGACTACTTTGCAGACGTGCCGTGCTCATCCGCCAATGGCTGATTGCCACGTCATCGGCAGTTGGACGCATGTTGCTATACCATACGATGTGGGTAGCTGATATGTTTAACACCTATCCAGGCATTGTGACGTCTGGCAGACGACTGGTAGTCCGTCTGGAACGCGGCCGCTCTCAGGGGGCCTTGTGTTTCTCACAGGCTGGGTCCCAAACCCCCATACTGCACACTCGCTCCCTTCCCCCTATACCCTCATTGACTCATTCCTTTAAGGTCTGAATAGGGGATGAGCTTAGTTGAAGAGCTACAGGGTGTGCAGCTTTTTTGTTCCAGTCAAGCACTAACACCTGATTCAGCTCCTGGTCTTGATGATTAGTTTAGTAGTATCAGGTGTGTTGGTGCTAGGCGGGTGCCCACCTCCACCTACCAGGGTTGTGACTAGAGGGAGTACAGCTACAACCGGACGTGACTTTTCGTCGCAGGTTAGGAAAGCATTTTAGCTAATCCTAACCCTTTTCTTAACCTTAATTCCTAACCTGCCACGTTAATGATCCTAACCTGCTGCATAAATGTCACTTTCAGTCGTAGCTGTACTCCCTCTAGTCAGAATTACCTACCAGGGTTGGGGTCAATATCTGTTTACTTCCTGAATTGACTTGAAATGGAATTGACCCCAACCTTTCCTACGCTACCAGAGGACCAGCCACTGCTTTTCCATGGCCAGTTGCCACAGAGCCACAAAGGGAAGTCAACCAGGGTTTAGGGAACAGGTTGGGTTATCAGTTTGGGATCCAGCCACTTCACTTGACATTTTTCTCAACTTGCCACATAAGCAAAGAGAACACCAACTACTGCCAAAGCATTTGACATTGCCATTATCAAGATGTTAAAAGGTCGATTTTGGGCAAAAAGAACAGCTTTAAACTGTATAACTGATCAATGTGCCATCATACCAGGTTATTTAATTTTTTTTTTTTTTAATTGATGAATAAGATATTTGACTATAGATATGCCATTTCTTACTGATCTCTACAGTTTCCGGCCAAAATCAAGTCATGTGAAATGATGTCCACATGTACTGGAAGAGTTACATGCTCGCGTAGCTAATGAACGAGCAACGTTGTTTGCGGCACGCCTGACCACAATAACACAATGAACCACCAAAGGCACGGTCCATTCCTGTTTGAAAATTGAGGAATAGGCAGAGTTGGACCGTATTTCACGCCCAAAGTCGACCTTTAAAAGGTTGATTTTTAGACTAGTGATCGTTGTCATAACGCAGGAATGAAAGTATTGAATGACGCACATTTCTAAAAACACTGTATAAAACACTCTGCTTAAGATCATCTTTAAAATACTAAAAAGATGAGTATTTTTGATTATGAAAGCGACCGCGTTTCTACATAAGCTCGTATTACAGCTGTAAAGCAATCCGACTCATTTGAGTCCTATGTGTTTGAAGCGAAGTTGAATTAGCCTTTTATTTTTTAACAAGCACTCATACCATAACATTACTCATATCATGTAGAACCATAGATCTACGGAGTTCTAGCAAACTATTGTACATGTGGGCAGACCTGGGTTCAAATAGTATTTGTTTTCTTCCTTGAGCTAAAGTTTCACTTGATTTGAGCTTGTCTGGCGCATTGGGACCAATGGAATAGTCCAAACGCCATCCATCTGGCTCTCCAGACCAAAGAAAATTGATACAGTTTGATTTTGAACCCAGGTCTTGTGCCAACATGGCACCCATTCACATTCTTCCAACTGAAACAGTTTGCCGAACTCTGTTTATCCGTGGCTCTTTCATCAACCATCCTGTCATACTGTTGTGAGAACTAGCTTTGGAAGACAAGACCTCTATCATTGAAAGTCATATTTGGGTCTGGGGGAGGGAAATAATATTTACACGTATTTCATTAAAAAAAATAGTATTATTTAATGGACTGATGACATGTTCTGGATCTAAGTGGAATGTTTTTATCAGTTTTTAATTTATTTCCTGCGGCTGTGGTTGTGAGGAAAATAGGTTTGCAGAATCCTGAAGAATAAAGACATTGAATGTCTGAACTCTGTGGTATGAATGTGCTATTAATTGTGGTTTAATGCCATGTCTGTCTGGCTGTCACAGGAATTGAACAACAGCCTCCATAGTCCAGATGTAATGTAGGATATCTTTCCCTAACTGTGTGCAGTTGACCTGTGGGTCAGTCCTAATAATTAGTTCATTTCAACACAATGATAAACAATCGCTGAAAAGTTCTCTTTCACACAAACGGTTGTGGCCAAACACACTGAGTATACCAAACCTTAGGAACACCTTCCTAATATTGAGTTGCACCCTTTTTGCCCTCAGAACAGCATCAATTCGTCTAGGCATGGACTCTACAAGGTGTTGAAAGCGTTCCACAAGAATGCTGGCCCATGTCGACTCCAATGCTTCCCGCAATTGTGTCAGCTTGGCTTAATGTCCTTTCGGTGGTGGACCATTTTTGATACACATGGAAAATACCCAGCAGCGTTGCAGTTCTTGGCACAAACCATTCACCTTCTGAATGAAACGCATACACAAAGTATCAATTGTCTCGAGGCTTAAAAATCCTTCTTTAACCGGTCTCCTCCCCTTCATCTACACTGATTGAAGTGGATTTAGTGACATCAATATGGAATCATAGCTTTCACCTGGTCAGTCTCATGGAATGCACAGGTGTTCTTAATGTTTTGTATACTCAGTGTATTTTGGCACCTTTGCACTTCCATGGAGCAGAATGTAATGTTCTCTTTACTAAACTGATTGAATGGATATTTTAAACCAGTCGGCACCTGCAACTTACCACAGGTGAGAAATGACAAACAAGAATCACTTACCTTTCACCCAAATTCATTTTAATTTAGAATAGTTTAGTCCAGGACATGTTTTACTTTGAAGTGCAATTTTTTTTTTTTAGGTGCAGTTGTAAATCAAACAAATACACAGTTGAACAAAGTTTTTCAATTTCAACTTATTTTAAAAGAATTGGTGAATTGTGCAAAAGGTGCCAATATTTGACCTCATCTGTAATCTAGTAGGGGGTCTGTCAGTTAATTAAAACACAAATGTCACATGGATTACCAAAAACCTACAGTGGGGCAAAAAAGTATTTTGTCAGCCACCAATTGTACAAGTTCTCCCACTTAAAAAGATGAGAGGCCTGTAATTTTCATCATAGGTACACTTCAACTATGACAGACAAAATGAGGGGGAAAAAATCCAGAAAATCACATTGTAGGATTTTTAATGAATTTATTTGCAAATTATGGTGGAAAATATATCACCAGTTTAACCCCTTCCTCCCTCTTTCCTTAGAGTGCTGTGAGGTCAAGTTTCTCTCTCACTTTTCTCCTCTGGGGATTTCCCCTGTTCCCTCTTCTTCACCACCCTCCTTCCATCAGTCCTCTCCTTTCATGTTATCTTGGCCTCCTCATCCTCTAGGTTCTTGGCTCTCGTTGAGGTCAAATACCTTCTAAACTGGAGTAGTCGTCTGAGGAATCTCCATCATCCTCCTCCCTCTGTCCCCCTCTCACTCCAACAGCAGCCTTTCCACTCTTCCCATCGTCCCCCACCACCACTCTCTTTCCGGGCCAAAGGCGGAATCCCAGCCCTTCCTCTAGGCTTCTAACCCCAGCCCTCATGCGCTCTGACCCCAATAACAGTCGGAGCTGACCTGGCCTGAGTGGTGAGTGTTCCACTTGTAGAAGAACAGGGCGATAATCAGTAGGAGAAGAATAATGAGGACCACGACTACGATGGAAGTCATATTTAACTGAACAGATGTGGGTTGAGTACGGGATGGAGAAGTTGATGTGGAGGGGAGGGTCTTGGGAAGAGAGGGATTGTCTGTGTAGGGGGTGGGAGTGATGTGTTCTTTTCAGTCTGCTGGGTTTAGCTACCTGATGTTGCAGATGTCTATCTGTGGATGTACCATTCGGAGAGTCTGTCATGACAGTATGATGACCATGCATTCCTCTGTCATGCTTCTGGTGCGGATTCTTCAGTGGAGTTCCTGGTTTCATTCAAATGTCCATCTCTCACGCTCGTCTTTTCAGTTTGTGTGTCACTGTAGGAAGTTCCATCAGAGGCAGTCATGGCTTCATGGACAAAGATCAGGACGACCAGACAGAGCGTGCTCAGAGCCAGGGTGATATTGGCCTTCATTGTGACTGAGAGAAATGGCGGATTAGGTGATGTCAGCCTAACATGGTGGGTGATGGGAAGAAATTTAACACATGCCTAAATTACTCATGAGGTGGAGAATGAGAACAAGAAACGGAACACTAAAATAGGTTAGAACTTATTTGCTACTTTAAGTGTACAATAAAAGGGACTTACAATAAAAGGGATATTATGTTCTGATTTTATTTCATGCATCGGGAAAACAAAGGTGTGCTAGCACACACGCACGCACCGACACACACACACACAGGAAATGGCGGTGTGCCTCAGAAGCTGCTGTGACTCACCTGTAAACAATTGTTGGGAAAATGACTTGTGTCATAAAAAGTAAATGTCCTAACCTACTTGCCACAACTACAATTTGTTAACAAGAAATTTGTGGAGTGGTTGAAAAACAAGTTTTAATAACTAACCTAAGTGTATGTAAACTTTGCAACAATTGTTTACAGACAGATTATTTAATTTATAATTCACTGTATTACAATTCCAGTGGGTCAGAAGTTTACATACACTAAGTTGACTGTGCATTGAACACTTGCACTATATACTTTTAATGAAATCTCAACCGCAAGATACTGTAATTGTAATATAATTTGCTTGCTATTGGATGAAGCACAGTGATAACACACTTAGTTTTATAAATACAAAAAATATATATTTTTAACTTTGTTGTGCTTTTAAATGGTTGAAACCACAGCCATAACATATTTTAATGACAACTTTACCAAAAAATCAGACATTGTTTTTCAATTTGAATTTGGTTGTGCTTTTAGCTCAGGGGTGGGGAACCTTTTTGCCATTAAGGGCCATTTGGATATTTATAAATTCATTCAGGGGCCATATTATTAAAATTAGCTATTTTCTGCTTTATTCATGTTTTAATGTGACTTTAAATCACTGGCATTGGTTTTATAGTTGGGCCCCACATGAAACACTGTTAGAATATATGTACACTACCGTTAGAAAGTTTAGGGTCACTTAGAAATGTCTTTGTTTTTGATAGAAAAGCACATTCTTTGTCCATTTAAAATAACATCACATTGATCAGAAATACAGTGTAGACATTGTTAATGTTGTAAATGATTATTGTAGCTGAAAACGGCTGATTTCTTTAATGGAATATCTTCATAGGCATACAGAGGCCCATTATCAGCAACCATCACTCCTGTGTTCCAATGGCACGTTGTGTTAGCTAATCCAAGTTTATCATTTTGAAAGGCTAATTGATCATTAGAAAACTCTTTTGCAATTATGTTAGCACAGCTGAAAACTGTTGTTCTGATTAAAGAAGCAATACAACTGGCCTTCTTTAGACTAGTTGAGCATCTGGAGCATCAGCATTTGTGGGTTTGATTACAGGCTCAAAATGTCCAGAAAAAAATTACGTTGTTCTGAAACTCGGCAGTTTATTCTTGTTCTGAGAAATTAAGGCAATTCAATGAGAGATATTGCCAAGAAACTGAAGATCTCGTACAACGCTGTGTACTACTCCCTTCACAGAACAGCGCAAACTGTCTCTAACCAGAATAGAAAGAGGAGTGGGAAGCCCCGGTGCATAACTGAGCAAGAAACTTGAGTTTATTTTGTCAATATTTTCTGAACTCTTCTGAACCAACTCTTGTTGGTTAAGGGCTTGTAAGTTAGCGTTTCACTGTAAGGCATACCTGTTGTATTCCGTGCATTTGACTAATACAATTTCTCTCAGCCAATCATCAGTCATTTGTGTGAGTGCCATGCTTGTTGAATGACATTCCCTATAAGCGTTCTGAAAGTCTAAAGTTTTACTTATGGTTGGTAACAGGTTGATTGGTCGGCTCTGAGCCTTGTAAAGGGGGCTTTACTATTATTGGGTAGTGGAAAGACCTTTTCTTCCTTCCAGGCCTGACGCCACACGCTCTCTAGTAGACTTAGGTTTGAAGAAATGACAAAAAGGAGTGGCAATATCGTCCGCGATTATCCTCAGTAATTTTGATAGACAACCATGTTTTTTTTTCTCACTTCTCCCACACTCACTTTACGGATTTCAAAATTACAACACTTGTCTTTCATCATTTGATCAGTTATACTTGGATGTGTGGTGTCAGGGTTTGTTGCTGGCATTTCATGGCAAAGTTTGCTAATCTTGCCAGTGAACAAAATCATTTCAGTAATTGGGTTTTTTGAAGAATGGAATGAATTCAATGAATTATGGAGCTGAGTTTCCCTTTTTGCACAACATTTCTCAACTTCCAGGACGTTGGCCAATCGGTTATGCAGCCATTCTTATTTGCCACTCCTTTTGCCTCATCCCTCTCAACCATAATATTTAATTTTTCTCATCAATCCATTGGGATTTAACAGTTTTTACAGTCATTTTCTTAATTGGTTAATTTCATAAATGTGTCAAGTGCAGCATCTGGTTGCTCCTCATTACACACCACAGACCAACAAATATCTACTACAAAACTTCTTATACACTATATTAGGCCCAACCTTTGGAACTTTGGTTTTCCTAGATATGGCTTCTATATTGTGATCACTACATCCGATTGATTTGGATACTGTTTTAAGAGTGTCAAACTACATCCACATCAATAACCTTGGTTCATAGGCACATGATTACTGCACACATTAGCTGTAGGATCAGCAGAGGAATTCAGGGCAGTTAGACGGACATGCAATAGCTTACTACCGTCATGGGACTTTGTTAATTGTTTTATTCTACGTTGATACAGCATTCAACCCACATAATGCATGGTGCATTTACAGTGTATTCGGAAAGTATTCAGACCCCTTGACATTTTCCACATTTTGTCACTTTACAGCCTTATTCTAAAACATTTGTTTTAATTCCTCATCAATCTACACACAATACTCCAAAATGACAACGCAAAAAAAACAGGTTTCTAGTCATTTTTGCAAATGTATTAAAAATGTCAAATCACATTTCCCTAAGTATTTAGACCCTTTACTCAGGACTTAAAGCACCATTGGCAGCGATTACAGACTTGAGTCTTCTTGGGTATGATGCTACAAGCTTGGCACACCTGTATTTGGGGAGTTTCTCCCATTCTTCTCGCAGATCCTCTCAAGCGCTGTCAGGTTGGATGGGGAGAGTTGCTGCACAGCTATTTTCAGGTCTCTTTCGAGATATTCGATCGGTTTCAAGTTCGGGCTATGGCCGGGCCACTCAAGGAAAATCAGAGACTTGTCCCGAAGCCACTCCTGCGTTGTCTTGGCGGTGTGCTTAGGGTCATTGTCCAGTTGGAAGGTTAACCTTCACCCCAGGCTGAGGTCCTGTGCTCTTTGAAGCAGATTTTAATCAAGGATCTCTCTTTGCTCCATTCATCTTTTCCTCGATCCAGACTAGTCTCCCACTCCATGAACAACATCCCCACAGCATGATGCTGCCTCCACCATGCTTCATTGTAGGGATAGTGCCAGGTTTCCTCCAAACATGACACTTGGCATTCAGGCCTAATAGTTCAATCTTGGTTTCTTCAGATCAGAGAATCTTGCTTCCCATGGTCTGAGAATCCTTTAGATGCCTTTTGACAAACTCCAAGCGGGCTGTCATGTGCCTTTTACTGAGGAGTGGCTTTCGTCTGGCCACTCTACAATAAAGGCCTGATTGGTGGAGTATTGCAGAGATGGTTGTCCTTCTGGAATGTTCTCCCATCTCCACAGAGGAACTCTGGGCTTCTTTCAGAGTGACCATATGGGCTTCTTTCAGAGTGTCACCTCACTGACCAAGGCCGTTCTCCCCCAATTACTCAGTTTGGCCGAGCGGCCAGCTCTAGGAAGAGACTTGGTGGTTCCAAACTTCTTCCATTTAAGAATGATGTTCTTGGTGACCTTCAATGCTGCAGACATAATACCGCTTTTGGTATGCTTCCCCAGATCTGTGCCTCAACACAATCCTGTCTCTGAGCTCTATGTACAATTCCTTCGACCTCATGGCTTGGTTTTTGCTTTGACATGCACTGTCAACTGTGGGACCTTATGCAGACAAGTGTGTGCCTTTCCTAATCATGTCCAATCAATAGAATTTACCACAGGTGCACTCCAATCAAGTTGTAGAAACATCTCAAGGATGATCAATGGAAACAGGATGCACTTGAGCTAAATTTCGAGTCTCGTAGCAAAGTGTCTGAATACTTATGTAAATAAGCTATTATTGTTTTTATTTTTAATACATATGCAAAAATGTCTAAACCTGTTTTTGCTTTGTCATTATTGGGTATTGTGTGTAGATTGTTGAGGGAAAAAAATATTTAATCGATTTCAGAATACGGCTGTAAAGTAAACTAAATGTGGAAAAGTCAAGGGGTCTGAATACTTTCCAAATGCACTGTAATGTAAAAAAAAAAATATTAAAAAAAAATAATATTGAAAATCATGATTATGTTTTATTAATCAAACTGAAACCGACCTCAAAAAGTACTGATCGCTCAGCACTTACTTTTGTATTAATTTTGTCAAAAATACTTATTTAAAACTTCAATCGCTTCCACACTATATGACTTACATGAATGCAACCAACTGTCATTGTTTCATGGCTCCTCCCTCCAATCCACAGCAATTTCTTCTGTTGATTTTGACTTTGTCTATTTGGCTACGTTAAAATGACTTCTTTAAAACTTCAGTAGCTTCCACCCCATATCACCTCCATGAATACAACCAACTATTGTTGGTTCATGGACTTCGGCTGCCCAATCCATTGAAATGACTTGTTATCATTTTTTTTGTGTTAGCCCTTCATATGCTGTGTTTGGCAGCTCAAAACGGATATTTTTTCCACTAATTGGTCTTTTGACCAATCACATTAGACCTTTTCACATCATATCTTTTTCAGAGGAGATCTGATTGGTCAAAAGTCTGATTAGTGGAAAAAATATCAGAGTTAGGCTGCCTTGGTAAACGCACCCATAGCGATAGTAATGACTGTGGTGTATCTATGTTGGATTGTGATTTAATCTAGGAAGATTTTGAACAATTGTAGGAAAAGTGAGATCACCTATTTTGTACTGTGTTTCAGTGTGTGACTGCAGGGCTCGGGGCTTTGTTGACCAGTGCCCCTTTCAGGATTCTTTAAAGGTCCTGTTAAAGTCACCTTGTTTTCCATGTAAGATAGTCTTTGGGCATCAAAAACATGAACCACAATAAGAATATTCAAATAAAATGTTTAGAATTGGAGAAATTGTTGTTTTCTCTCATGCAAGTCATATGGAGTAGAAACTATTGAAGTTTTAAGTAAGTAGTGGAATTCTAGTGGAAAATTCTAGCGAATAGGATCCTAAAGACAAAAACACATTAGATTTATACCGTATGCATACTTTACTATCAAGTGCCTGGAGTATGTACGCTGAAGGCTTCCTTCTGTTGAAGAACAGGCAGAACAAGTTTTCGAAGCAAGTTAGTATGCAAATCGGTGATGATGAACGTTATGTTCATCTCTACCGATTTGCATGCCTCATTCGCTTAGAAAACGTGAAAACAATGTTCTGAAATGGCATCTTGGCATTTGGCACTTGGATTGAAACCGGTGCTACAGTATGTTCATGTGCCATGAAAATAGAGCTCTTTCGCCATGCACACCAGCGCTGGGTTTGGCTTTTGAAAGAACAATGCATATGTCGAAATTTCCTCATCCCTACTGTAAAATATGGTTGTGGATCTTTGATATTATGGGGCTATTTTGCTTCCACTGGTCCTGGGGTCCTTGTTAAGGTCAACGGCATCATGAACTCTACCAAGTACCAGGACATTTTAGACAAAAACTTGGTTGTCTCTGCCAGGAGGCTGGAACTTGGCAACAAGTGGATCTTCCAGCAAGCCAATAACCACAAGCACACGTCAAAATCATCCCCAAAGAAATGGTTAATTGACCACAAAAAATCCACATTTTGCAATGGTCATCTCTGTCTCAGGATTTAAACCCCATTGAAAACCTATGGTTTGAATTAAAAATGGCAGTCCATAAGATCAGGCGAAGGGTATCAAGGATCTGGAAAGATTCTGTATTGAGGGATGGTCTAAGGGGGGTTGAAAACAGGAGATACAATTATCGTGACCCCCATCTTTTTACGATTTTTTTTGTATTCCTTGTTAAACAAAATCTCTTACCCTGAACAATTGTGTCATTATAAAATAATACATTTTTACATTTTTGGAGCATACAATATAATTCAGTATACAGTATATATTGCTCATCTTTATCAAGGGATCCAATAATTCCCGACCACACTATATACAATTTTACAGTTTTACACTATAGAAGGACAAATACATTATGTACATTGATCTAATAACCTGGGTAACCTTATTGCTTATTGAGCCCACATGCCACTTACAGTAAGCATATGTCTCTTCAACGGATGTGACAATGAAACTAGTGCTTCATTTGAGAACAGGATCTGGCACCTCTCAGTTTCGGACTGTTTCGTTCTGAAACGTACAGAATTTTCCAGGATCCGGTTGTCACGCCATGACCGTAGATTGCTTTGTATGTTTCTATTTTTTGTTTGGTCAGGGTGTGATGTGGATGGATATTCTATGTTGTATGTCTAGGTGTTGTGTTTCTATGTTTAGGCCTGGTATGATACCCAATCAGAGGCAGCTGGTTATCGTTGTCTCTGATTGAGAACCATACTTAGGCAGCCTGTTTTCCCACTATGGGTGTGGGTAGTTGTTTTCTGTCTCTGTACCAGACAGGACTGTTTCATTTGTGCTGTTTTTTTTATTTTTGTTCTAGTGTAATGAAAAGATCATGAACACGTACCACGCTGCGCCTTGGTCCTCTCCTTCTTCCACCTACGACAATCGTTACACCGGTATCTCTCGTGGCATGAACATTGGCTACCCCTCATTCATCTCTGTCCGGCGCTGACAGAGATGGCCGCCTCGCTTCGCATTCCTAGGGAACTGCATTTTTTTTTTTTTTTTTACGTTTTATTTCTTACATTCTTACATACAGTCGAGAAGAACTACTGAATATAAGAGCAACGTCAACTCACCATCAGTACGACCAGGAATATGACTTTCACGAAGCGGATCCTGTGTTCTGCCTTTCACCCAGGACAACGGAATGGATCCCAGCCTGCGTCCCAAAGCAAAGATGTCGTAAAAGAGGGAAACGAAGTGGTCTTCTGGTCAGGCTCCGGAGACGGGCACATCGCGCACCACTCCCTAGCATACTACTCGCCAATGTCCAGTCTCTTGACAACAAGGTTGATGAAATCCGAGCAAGGGTAGCATTCCAGAGGGACATCAGAGACTAACGTTCTTTGCTTCACGGCAACATGGCTCACTCGAGAGACGCTAACGGAATCGGTGCAGTCAGCTGGTTTCTCCACTCATCGCGCCGACAGAAACAAACATCTTTCTGGTAAGAAGAAGGGCGGGGGCTTATGCCTTATGGTTAACGAGACGTGGTGTGGTCACAACAACATACAGGAACTCAAGTCCTTCTGTTCACCTGATTTAGAATTCCTCACAATCAAATGTCAACCGCATTATCTACCAAGGGAATTCTCTTCGATTATAATCACAGCCGTATATATTCCCCCCCAAGCAGACACATCGATGGCTCTGAACGAACTTTATTTGACTCATTGCAAACTGGAAACCACAAATCCTGAGGCTGCATTCATTGTAGCTGGGGATTTTAACAAGGCTAATCTGAAAACAAGACTCCCTAAATTGTATCAGCATATCGATTGCGCAACCAGGGCTGGTAAAACCTTGGATCATTGCTATTCTAACTTCCGCGATGCATATAAGGCCCTCCCCTGCCCTCCTTTCGGAAAAGCTGACCACGACTCCATTTTGTTGCTCCCTGCCTACAGACAGAAGCTAAAACAAGAAGCTCCCACGCTGAGGTCTGTTCAACGCTGGTCCGACCAATCTGATTCCACACTCCAAGACTGCTTCTATCACGTGGACTGGGATATGTTCCGCATTGCGGCAAACAACAACATTGACGAATACGCTGATTCGGTGTGCGAGTTCATTAGAACGTGCATTGAAGATGTCGTTCACATAGCAACGATTAAAACATTCCCAAACCAGAAACCGTGGATTGATGACAGCATTTGCGTGAAACTGAAAGTGAACCACTGCTTTTAATCAGGGCAAGGTGACCGGAAACATGACCGAGCTAAGCAACAACAAGCTAAGCGTCAGTATAGAGGCAAAGTAGAGTCGCAATTCAACGGCTCAGACACGAGGTACAGTATGTGGCAGGGTCTACAGTCAATCACGGATTACAAAAAGAAAACCAGCCCCGTCACGGACCAGGATGTCTTGCTCCCAGGCAGACTAAATTACTTTTTTTGCCCGCTTTGAAGACAATACAGTGCCACTGACACGGCCCACAACCAAAACATGCGGACTCTCCTTCACTGCAGCCGACGTGAGTAAAACATTTAAACGTGTTAACCCTCGCAAGGCTGCAGGCCCAGACGGCATCCCCAGCCGCGCCCTCAGAGCATGCGCAGACCAGCTGGCTGGTGTGTTTACGGACATATTCAATCAATCCTTATCCCAGTCTGCTGTTCCCACATGCTTCAAGAGGGCCACCATTGTTCCTGTTCCCAAGAAAGCTAAGGTAACTGAGCTAAACGACTACCGCCCCGTAGCACTCACTTCCGTCATCATGAAGTGCTTTGAGAGACTAGTCAAGGACCATATCACCTCCATCCTACCTGACACCCTAGACCCACTCCAATTTGCTTACCGCCCAACTAGGTCCACAGACGATGCAATCTCAACCACACTGCCCTAACGCATCTGGACAAGAGGAATACCCATGTGAGAATGCTGTTCATCGACTACAGCACAGCATTTAACACCATAGTACCCTCCAAACTCGTCATCAAGCTCGAGACCCTGGGTCTCGACCCCGCCCTGTGCAACTGGGTAATGGACTTTCTGATGGGCCGCCCCCAGGTGGTGAGGGTAGGTAACAACATCTCCACCCCGCTGATCCTCAACACTGGGGCCCCACGAGGGTGCGTTCTCAGCCCTCTCCGGTACTCCCTGTTCACCCACGACTGCGTGACCACGCACGCCTCCAACTCAATCATCAAGTTTGCGGAAGACACTACAGTGGTAGGCTTGATTACCAACAACGACGAGACTATCTACAGGGAGGAGGTGAGGGCCCTCAGAGTGTGGTGTCAGGAAAATAACCTCACACTCCACGTCAACAAAACTAAGGAGATGATTGTGGACTTCAGGAAACAGCAGAGAGAGCACCCCCCTATCCACATCGATGGGAAAGTAGTAGAGAGGGTAGTAAATTTTAAGTTCCTCGGCGTGCACATCACAGACAAACTGAATTGGTCCACCCACACAGACAACATCGTGAAGAAGGCGCAGCAGCGCGTCTTCAACCTCAGGGCGCGTCTTCAACCTCAGGAGGCTGAAGAAATTCGGCTTGTCACCAAAAACACTCACACAATTTTACAGATGCACAATCGAGAGCATCCTGTCGGGCTGTATCACCGCCTGGTACGGCAACTGCTCTGCCCACAACCGTAAGGCTCTCCAGAGGGTAGTGAGGTCTGCACAATGAATCACCGGGGGCAAACTACCTGCCCTCCAGGACACCTACACCACCCGATGTCACAGGAAGGCCATAAAGATCATCAAGGACAACAACCACCCGAGCCACTGCCTGTTCACCCTGCTATCATCCAGAAGGCGAGGTCAGAACAGGTGCATCAAAGCTGGGACCGAGGGACTGAAAAACAGCTTCAATCTCAAGGCCATCAGACTCTAAAACAGCCACCACTAACATTGAGTGGCTGCTGCCAACACACTGACTCAACTCCAGCCACTTTAAAAATGGGAATTGATGGAAATTGATGTAAAATATATCACTAGCCACTTTAAACAATGCTACTTAATATAATGTTTACATACCCTACATTATCCATTTAATATGTATATGTATATATTGTACTCTGTCATCTAATGCATCTTTATGTAATACGTGTATCACTAGCCACTTTAAACTGGTTATTACTGCATTGTCGGAACTAGAAGCACAAGCATTTCGCTACACTCGCATTAACATCTGCTAACCATGTGTATGTGACAAATAAATTTGATTTGATTCAGGACAGGTGGGGCACAGTTTTGAGCCACACCTATTTAGCTCGTGGAAATTTGCTCAATATCCCTATCATGTGCTTTTCAGTGATCCTTGATTTCTTTTTATTTGGGAAAGAAAATAAAACAGTCATTTGGTGGAAGATTTTCCCTTGCTCAAAGAATGCATTTCCATGTGAACACAATTTCTGACAGCATATTCAACTACCAGTCCTAAAACTTTGTTTTCTGATTTTCACCATCACATCAGGCCTGTTATTACCTGTTGTCTGGACCTCTGTCAGTCTCTATGGGTGTGCCACAGGGTCCAATTCTCTTTTCTGTATACATCAGTGATGTTGCTCTTGCTGCTGGTGATTCTCTGATCCACCTCTACGCAGACGACACCATTCTGTATACTTCTGGCCCCTCTTTGGACACTGTGTTAACTAACCTTCAGACGAGCTTCAATGCCATACAACTCTCCTTCCGTTGCCTCCAACTGCTCTTAAACGCAAGTAAAACTAAATGCATGCTATTCAACCGACCACTGCCCGCACCTGCTCGCCCGTCCAGCATCACTACTCTGGACGGCTCTGACTTAGAATACGTGGACAACTACAAATACCTGGGTGTCTGGTTAGACTGTAAACTCTCCTTCCAGACTCACATTAAGCATCTCCAGTCCAAAATGAAATCTGGAATCGGCTTCCTTTATCGCAACAAAGCATCCTTCACTCATGCTGCCAAACATACCCTTGTAAAACTGACTATCCTACCGATCCTCAACTTCGGTGATGTCATCTATAAAATAGCTTCCAACACTCTACTCAACAAACTGGATGCAGTCTATCACAGTGCCATCCGTTTTGTCACCAAAGCCCCATACACTACCCACCATTGCGACCTGTACGCTCTCGTTGGTTGGCCCTCGCTTCATACTCGTCGCCAAACCCACTGGCTACAGGTTATCAACAAGTCTCTGCTAGGTAAAACCCCGCCTTATCTCAGCTCACTGGTCACCATAGAAGCACCCACTCGTAGCACGCATATCTCACTGGTCACCCCCAAAGCCAATTCTTCCTTTGGTCGTCTTTCCTTCCAGTTCTCTGCTGCCAATGACTGGAACGAATTGCAAAAATCTCTGAAGCTGGAGACTCTCATCTCCCACACTAGCTTTAAGCACCAGCTGTCAGAGCAGCTTACAGATCACTGCACCTGTACATAGCCCATCTGTAAACAGCCCATCTACCTACCTCATCCCCATACTGATATTTATTTATTTTGCTCCTTTGCACCCCAGTATCTCTACCTGCACATTCATCTTCTGCCGATCTACCATTCCAGTGTTTAATTGCTATATTGTAATTACTTCGCCACCATGGCCTATTTATTTCCTTAACTTACCTCATTTACACTCACTGTATATAGACTTTTTGTTTTCTTTTGTTCTACTGTATTATTGACTGTATGTTTTTTCTACTCCATGTGTAACTCTGTGTTGTTCTATGTGTTGAACTGCCACGCTTTATCTTGGCCAGGTCGCAGTTGTAAATGAGAACTTGTTCTCAACTGGCCTACCTGGTTAAATAAAGGTGTTCTCAACTAGCCTACCTGGTTAAATAAAGGTGTTCTCAACTAGCCTACCTGGTTAAATAAAGGTGTTCTCAACTAGCCTACCTGGTTAAATAAAGGTGTTCTCAACTAGCCTACCTGGTTAAATAAAGGTGTTCTCAACTAGCCTACCTGGTTAAATAAAGGTGAAAAAAAGAAAAAGAAGAAGTGTGATACTCAAGTCAATAGTGTTGTTCCAGGCGACTACATAGTAGAAGTGCTGCACAAATCAACCCGTGATTGAATGTCATTGTTATTTGCAGTCCGGAATCAGATTGCAATATCATGTGGATGTAGTTCCTGACATGTCAAACACTTATCCAGGTGTTGTGAGATTTAGTGTTTTGCAGACATCCTGGAATACTGCTATTGTGTTGATATTGAGTCTCTCTCTGTCCACAGTACTCTGTGCTTCCCAACCAACCGTCCAGTCTGAGACTCAAGCGGGTGAATGGCATCGTGGGCCAGTCGTTATCTTTTCCAGAGAGAGTGTTTAAAACTGGCTATTTAAGGTACGGAGAAGACACTAATGCATGTGTGCTCAATGGACAAAGCCAAATAGATCCAGAAGAGAGATTGAAAAATCGCCTTCCCTCGGACAATGCGACAGGATTATTCACTCTGTCAGACCTACAGATAGAAGATGCTGGGGTTTATTCTGTGGAGAATAAAGATGGAAAGAAGAGAGCACCTAAATTTAACCTCATTCTTTACTGTGTGTGTGTGTGTGTGTGTGTGTGTGTGTGTGTGTGTGTGTGTGTGTGTGTGTGTGTGTGTGTGTGTTGTGTGTTGTGTGGTGTGTGTGTGATGTTTCCAAACCTCAGGTGACAGTGTGACAACGGCTCATGTAGTGTGCTGTGACTTTGACCTTGTACAGGGGAGAGGACATACTAAACCAGACCAGCAGTCCTGATCTCACCACCGATCTATCTCTCCGTTTGGAGGTAGAGGGAAAGAACTACAACCCCACCTACAGCTGTGTGGCTGCTAACCCTATCAGTAATGAGACAGTTCCTGTCCCAAAATGTTGCAGCAAAGATGGTCATCCCAAGGAGACAGGTAAAAGTAGCAATTGTTCCATTGTTCTCTCTCTTACGTTTGGTCTTAACAAGAGATGGTCACTGTTGTTTTATACAGGTATCCTTGATTTATTTGGCGTGGGCTCCGGCCAAACAGTAGCCTGTGTTGAGTTTGGTTAATAAACCGGGAATTCGTAAACTCACGCCTCAGCCTGGACAACTGTTAATTTATGATCTAGCCTGATGAATTACAGTATTATTATCATCTCAGACCTGTTTGACACACGTCTCTAAATGTTTCAACAGCAGGAGGCACACACACAAACACACTCACTACAATCATTACTTGATAGATTGTGGCTTCGATGGTGCCAAAAAAGACCGTTCGAGAAGAGAAACGGGTAGCAGTCAGTGGTGACAGAACCTGTCCGGCAGATGAGCATCTGTATGTACCTGTCAGTCACACCCCCCTCCGTATATTTACTTCACTTCATTTGTCTTCTTAGATTCATCCGAAAGAGTGCAAGTTGACACTGAGTATGCAAAACGAGTACTTACATAAACAAACAGATAGCCAGGTTAGTAACAATGAAACAGGCTGAAAGACAATAAAAACCAGTTTTGGAAGCCCTCGTGGCTACAACTGTGAGCTTTAGCGCTATATGCAAGCATCTTCTATCTGTAGGTCTGACAGACTGAATAATCCTGTCACATTGTCCAAGTGAAGGTGAGTCTTGAGTTCCACAGACTACCTGAGTTTGATACCCGACCTGATGTCATTGCAACCGTATGATATGGTTGGGTTGCACAACGAGAAGCCACACAGCACATATGGTATATAGTAATGCCTTCGCTCTTCACATTGTCTTTTAGAGCTGTGAACTTTTTCCAAGTTAGTCTTTTTAGAGTGTTTGCTCCCACTAGTTTTAGGGACGATCCTAGGTGTGTTGCGTTGACTGTTGAGCTACCTACGGCATAACAACGAGAGTAGCCAAGAGAGCATCGGGACTGTCCTGTTTCCTTCCTCTGGCACAAAGCTTCTTCTTCCTTTTTGTTGCTTTCCCACCCCTTCTATCCCCTTTAGGAATGGTTCTAGATGTGTGTTGTTGTGTTGACTGTTGAGTTGCCTACTGCAGAACAATGAGAGCAGACAAGAGAGCGTCAAGACGTGTCTTGTTTCTTTCCTCTGGCATAAAGTATCTCATAATGAAACTATTATCCATATTATCCTTCTTTTTTTTTTGGTGCTTTTTCCTACCCATTTTCTCTGCCCCTCTTTCCCTATCTGTCACATGTGCTCCCTCTCCGGCCTCTTTTCATTTGATTTATTTCACCTTTATTTAACCAGGTAGGCTAGTTAAGAACAAGTTCTCATTTGCAACTGCAACCTGGCCAAGATAAAGCATAGGAGTGTGAACAGACAACACAGAGTTACACATGGAGTAAACAATTAACAAGTCAATAACACAGTATTGACTCTAGGTCACCGGGCTGTTTGTTATGGGCGCACACCTGTCACCATTGTTACGCGCACCTGCGCATCGTCAGACTCACCTGGACTCCCATCACTTCCTTGATTACCTGCCCTATAGATGTCACTCCCTTTGGTTCCTTCCCCAGGCGTCGTTGTGTCATCTGTTCCAGTGTCATCTCTGTGCGTTGTTCCTGTTTGGTATTATGTTAAGTTTATTTATTAAAACACTCGCTCCCTGAACTTGCTTCCCGACTCTCAGCGCACACGTTACACTATCCCTTTTTCCCTGTGCCTCTCCATCCTTCCCTCCCCTACCTCCCTCCCACTCCCTTCCACTCCCTTTCCCTGTGCCTCTCCATCCTTCCCTCCCCTACCTCTCTCCCTCCCTTCCACTCCCTTTCCCTGTGCCTCTCCATCCTTCCCTCCCCTACCTCTCTCCCTCCCTCTCCCTTCCTGTGCCTCCCTTTCCCTGTGCCTCCCTCCATCCTTCCCTCCCCATCCTTCCCTACCCTCTCCCTCCCTCCCTCCACTCCCTTTCCCTGTGCCTCTCCATCCTTCCTTACCCCTCCCCTTCCACTCCCTTTCCTGCCCTCCATCCTTCCCTCCCCTACCTCTCTCCCTCCCTTCCACTCCCTTTCCCTGTGCCTCTCCATCCTTCCCTCCCCTACCTCTCTCCCTCCCTTCCACTCCCTTTCCCTGTGCCTCCATCCTTTCCCTACCTCCTCCCTCCCCTCCCTTCCCACTCCCTTTCCCTGTGCCTCTCCATCCTCCCCATCCTTCCCTCCCCTACTCCCTTTCCCTGTGCCTCTCCCCTCCCTCCCCCACTCCCTCCCTCCCTCTCCCTTTCCCTGTGCCTCTCCATCCTTCCCTCCCCTACCTCCCTCCCACTCCCTTTCCCTGTCCCTCCATCCCTCCCGTACCTCCCTCCCACTCCCTCCCTCCCACTCCCTTTCCCTGTCCCTCTCCGTCCTTCCCTCCCCTACCTCCCTCCCTCTCCCTGCCTAGGAGGAGCAAACAGGTGTACCAGAACTGGATTCACTTAGAGACAAACCAAAACTGACATCAGTTTATGATACACTACAATCACATCGCATGGCTGCCAGCGGGGATGTTGACACAGCATGAAGAAGCGAAATGGGAAGTCACTGAGAGGCCGGAGAATCATTTGAACCAAATTAAATTAAAACAATATTCACCCAGAAAACATTTTAGAGGCACACTTGTTATGGGAGAACATTCCCCTGGAACTGTTGAGCTAATGTTATATTTTCAGTCATTCTCACAGACCTGTCAAATAAAGGCCTCGATGACATCCACCGATACGCAGCAATTCAATAACTATGCATAGAGGTATTAGAAGGATAAGGATAATCCTTTTTTTTAAATGCCTTTTGTACCAAATCCCAATTTATAGGTTGAAACCAATGGAACCGATATTTTAATACAATTCACTAGTGTGTTTGCCCGGGGTGCAACTTTGGTTTTTAGATGTGGAGGGGGCATGACTTTTTATTTTATTTTATGATTTTTTCAAATCCAGTCATATAAACACTCCAAACAGCCTAGCCAACAGCTCGGAGGTGTCCGCATGGTCCTAAAGCACAAAAATGCTACTTCAGAATGTGGGGGGGACCCCCGTCCCCAGTGAAAGTTGCGTCCCTGGTGTATACTATGCTACTGCTGGGCTGAAGCTTCTTTTCAGTACTGACCGTTCTGTTGTTTAATTGTAGGTACCTCCCTGTATCTTTTTACAGTTGGTAATTGTTTAGCTTGCCAGAGGATAGCAGCTGTTTACATAAAAGAGCAGGCGTTTGAGATAAAGACAACTTCTTAGCAGCAAAGGGTTTTTATGGCTCGTATTCACGAGCTAAATTGCTGTGTGCCGCTTAGGCCGCCCAGAGTGGCTCGCTTGTGGGCGTGCTGGCAGCATATAGCAGCGCGTTCGATTGTGCATTAAGAATTCAGCATAGCAAGTTTGTAAGAAGGTCTGGATATGAAATGGGTTAAGTAGTTTAATCCGTTCTCCATTTTATGAATTTATTCACGGGTAAACAGTGTTTAAAAGCAGAAAATGTATTTAATTGCTTATTTGCATATAATTGGCACATTTTCTGTAAGACAACATTATTGACACCTTGACACCGAATTAAGAGAATTTGCTTATAAATAGTGATTTCGTCCTCATATCTGTATTTCCATCATGAAATTGCAAACTGAGGAAACTCTTCGCTATTGCGGCCATCTATCGACTTTGGAACCTGCGGCGACGGAGCTCCAGGTGGGTTCACCCCCGTCCTGATGTCCCGCAGCCAGTATGGAGAGTACCATCCTCTGGTACAGGAGCTGCGGTTTGACGATGTGATGTTCCAGGGCTATTTCAGGCTGGATGAAGCCCAGTTCGATGATCTGCTGTGCAGGATGGGACCTCGCATTGCAAGGGAAGACACAACATTTCAGTGAGCGATTTATCCAGCTGAATGTCTCGCCATTTGTCTAAGTTCCCAAACTTTTTATAGTCCAGTACCCCTTCAAAACATTCAACCTCAGCACCGGGGTCAGCGCACTTTCAATTGTTGTTTTTTTGCCATCATTGTAAGTCTGCCACACACACACTTTATGATACATACATTAAACATAAGAATGAGCTTTTGTGACAAAGGGCTCTTATAGGACCAAGGGACAGATAATAATATAATAATAATAATTTTGTCATTTGTTCATCAAAAATGGTTAACTCACCACAGGTTAATGAGATGTGAGATGTGCTTGAAAGGATGCACATAACTCTGCAATGTTGGGTTGTATTGGAGAGAGTCTCAGTCTTAAATAATTTTCCACACACAGTCTGTGCCTGTATTTAGTTTTCATGCTAGTGAGGGCTGAGAATCCACTCTCACATAGGTACGTGGTTGCAAAGGGCATCAGTGTCTTAACAGCGCGATTTGCCAAGGCATGAAACTCAGAGAGCTCCCTATCCAGAAATCTAGCAGTGGCTTCTGATTAAATTCAATTTTCACAGAAACGCCTGTTCCAATTTCGATGAGGCTCTCTTGTTCAGATATCGGTAAGTGGACTGGAGGCCGGACATGAAAGGGATAACGAATCCAGTTGTTTGTGTCGTCCGTTTTGGGAAAGTACCTGCATAATTGCGCACCCAGGTCACTCAGATGATTCACTATATCACATTTGACATTGTCCGTAAGTTTGAGTTAAATTTGCACACAAAACAATCATACAAAAAGACCTGTGTGGAAAGACCAGTGTGTTGTCCTTGTTATTGCAGACAGAAAAGAGCTCCAACTTCTTAATCATAGCCTCAATTTTGTCCCGCACATTGAAAATAGTTCCGGAGAGACCCTGTTATCCTAGATTCAGATCATTCAGGCGAGAAAAAACCTCACCCACATACGCCAGTGGTGTGAGAAACTCGTCATCATGCAAGCAGTCAGATGAGAGAAAATTATGGTCAGTAAAGAAAACTTTAAGCTCGTCTCTCAATTTAAAAAAAAAAAAAAAACGTATTAAATCTTTGCCCCTTGATAACCAGCGTTACATGGTCGCTGCCCATACCATTGCAAAATGCAGAAAATACACAAGAGTTCAGGGGCCTTGCTTTAACAAAGTTAACCATTTTCACTGTAGTGTCCAAAATGTATTTCAAGCTGTCAGGCATTCCCTTGGCAGCAAGAGCCTCTCGGTGGATGCTGCAGTGGACCCAAGTGGCGTGGGGAGCAACTGCTTGCAACTTCTTACCACCCCGCTAAGTCTCCCTGTCATGGCGTTTGCACCATCAGTACAGATATCAACACATTTTGACCACCAAAGTCCAGTTGATGTCACAAAGCTTTCCAGTACTTTAAAAAATATCCTCTCATGTTGTTCTGGTTTACAGTGGTTTGCAGAAGAGGATGTCTTCCTTAATTGACCCCCCAGAAACGTAAAGGACATATACAAGGAGCTGTGCGTGGCCCGCTACGTCTGTTGACTCATCCAGCTGTAACGCATATAATTCACGGGCTTGTTTCAAAACATCTCCAGCCATGTCTCTGATGCGTCGTGAAACATTGTTGTTTGATGAAGACATTGTCTGTATAGTTTTTTTTTTTTGCCTTCCCCCCCCCCCCAACATTGTCCCAGCCATATCCGCGGCAGCAGGAAGAATTAAGTCCTCCACAATAGTATGGGGCTGGCCTGTCCTAGCCACTCGGTAGCTCACCATATCAGACTCTTCTAGCCCCTTCTTATTAACGGTATCTGTTGCTTTTTTTTACATGTCTTACTACACGAAAGTCATCTTTATTCTCGCTCAAAAAAGTCCCATGGCTTATTTTTCAAATTGTCACACTTCGTTTCTAAATGTCTGCACAAGAGTGAAGGTTTCCTGCGAGAGAGTAACGTTTAATGTGATTGGATGTTAATTATTTGACTAGGCTTCCTGTATTTGATATTGAGGTGTTATTTCACTGAACACTAGATGGTTTAATTTTATTTTTGGCAGTGAAACGAGGCTACTCAGGTGAGAGAGAAAAAACTCACCCTGTTGGAAAATATAAATGTACTGTTTGAAATTGTTAAGATCATTTTCTGTTAACAGAAAGTAACTTTTATTTGTATGTATTTTTTTCTATGTGAATCACATTTTTATTAAGGCGTACCCCCGACGGCATTGCGCGTACCCCTGGGGGGAATGCCTGGTCTAAGGTAAATATTGTCAAGCAATTTTAGAATCCTGACACGTTATTATCGATCGATTAAATCTATAAGGAGTGAGTCAGTAGCATCTATGAATGGATCAGACCAAAAACTAATAGCGTTGCAACACAAAATATTTCATAGGCTACACTAGAAAGCATTCTTTATGGGATTCATTTTCATTAAATGTGTCTTGATTATATCTTTGAGGTTACTGATGCTATTGTTTTATTAAGGTATTTATATATTAATTTGTGATGCTGTCCTTCATATGACCCTGTTGTGACATGCTACACATGCACGTGTGTGTGCACATGCATCTCTCTATCCAAATGTCATCAGGATTTGTTATGAGAGATATTATACTTTAGTAATCCACAATTACACGTTGATGTGAAAGTCTAAAATGGCATTGTCTTCCATACTCCTACAGATACCTTGCGACTGGAGGTTCTTTCAAAACCATAACCTACTGCCACCATGTGGGGGACTGCACGGAGTTGTGACCAGGGTCATCTGGGACTGTCTCATGGGGGAATCCATGCCTGTCCCAACTGACTTTGAAGAAGGGTGATCCCCCTGCAACCCCCCCCACACCCCACACCCCAAACTCCGGCTCCCTGTTCTACAACTGCAAGTGTACAATCTCCATTGTCCTCTTGGCAGTTGTGGATGCCAATTACCTCTTCCGTTTAGTGGATGTCGGCAGCTACGTGAGGACGAGCGATGGCGGCACACTGGCCAACTCTGCCTTTGGTCCTCAGAGATGGCACCCTGGACCTCCCATAAGACACCCTGATTCCTGGAGCAGAGCACCGGGGAACCCAGACCCATGTCTTTGTGGGAGTTGGGAGTTGAGGCCGTTCCTCTCCGGAGTAACCTTACGGAGCAAAACAATCCCAGAAGGAACAAGGTCTTCAACTACCGCCTCTCCCGAGCCAGGCTGACCGTCGAGTGCACCTTCGGCATTCTTGCGTCCCAGTGGCAGATGTACCGGCGAATCATTGGGGCCCACTCTGCCAACACAGAGGCGTGTGTGTAAGCTACCTGTGTGTCCTCCAAACTTCATGAGGATGTACACGAGAACCAGGAGGGGACCTGCAGCTCACCGCCACGTGCCAGAGGAGAGGTCTGCCGCTCTGCAGGATGTTGCCAGGATGGGGAACAACAACAACACTGCCCAGGAGACCATATGTGTACGGGACACCTTCACCTCCTACTTTTGTGAGGAGGGTGCTGTTCCCTGGCAACACCTTGTGCCATAGACGACACGATGCACACACACACACAAAGGCTCTTTATAGAGCCACCCACATTCAAATAAAATAGTATTGTTCCATTTGCTTAGCTCTGTCAACTGCAGTTATTGTCCACACAAAACAGGCTGTTTTCAGAGGCTCAGGTGTATTACTGTGGGCTGTGCACCTTCCACCTTCAAAGAATAGTCAAGAGGACCAACCATGGAGAATAGTAAGACACTCGATTATTATGTTTGCTATATTGTTTGTGGTCATATATATGTGTGTGTGTGTGTGTGTGTGTGTGTGTGTGTGTGTGTGTGTGTGTGTGTGTGTGTGTGTGTGTGTGTGTGTGTGTGTGTGTGTGTGTGTAACGGATGTGTCGGCTTGCATGTTCGGTGTGCAGTATAAATACGAGGCCAATCAGGTTGGACACTTGCTCTGAGACCTTGAGAAACACACAGTTCCCCTTGTCTCTTAAGGGCCGTTATTTTGTGGAGCTGGGTAACACTTCGAGGGTGACTTTTTGATGTGTGCAGAAGGTCCCTGGTTCGCCCCTGGTATGGGCAGGGCTGTTTAAAAGTATACTGTTACGTGTGTGTGTGTGTGTGTGTGTGTGTGTGTGTGAGGTGTGTGTGTGTGTGTGTGTGTGTGTGTGTGTGTGTGTGTGTGTCTTTGCATGTTCTTCAGTATAAAGTACTGAGGCCACTCAGGTTGGACACTGTGGACACCAGGTGAAGACACAGAGAAACACACATATTCCTGTTGAACACTTTGTCTCTTATTTTCCTTATTTTCTCAGTCTCCCTCACTTCATGCATTTTCCCCCTTCGTCCTTGTCCCTAAACCCTCCAGGTTATATCAGCTGTGTCAGTGAACTTCTCCCCTCTGGCCTCCCTGACAGAGAGCAGAGCATGATCACAGAGGTGAGAGGTCACTTGGCTGAGTCAACAGGAAGTGTTATTAATCAAATCAAATAAAATGTATTTATATAGCCCTTCGTACATCAGCTGATATCTCAAAGTGCTGTACAGAAACCCAGCCTAAAACCCCAAACAGCAAGCATTGCAGGTGTAGAAGAGATGCTTTACATTGAAATCAAATGAAATCAACATTTATTTGTCATGTGCGCCGAATACAACAGGTGTAGTAGACCTTACAGTGAAATGCTTACTTACAAGCTCTAACCAATAGTGCAAAAAAGGTATTAGGTGAACAATAGGTAAGTAAAGAAATAAAACAATAGTAAAAAAAACTGTGAAAAAGAACAGTAGCGAGGCTATAAAAGTACAGCTTGGAAACCGAGCAATTGCCGTACCAGGCAGTGATGCAACCGGTCAGGATGCTCTCAATGTTGCAGCTGTAGAACCTTTTGAGGATCTCAGGACCCATGCCAAATCTTTTTAATTTCCTTTGTCGTGCCATCTTCACGACTGTCTTAATGTGTTTGGACCATTCTAGTTTGTTGTTGATGTGGACACCAAGGAATTTGAAGCTCTCAACCTGCTCCACTACAGCCCCGTCTATGAGAATAGGGGCGTATTGTCCTGTTTTGATGAGTCCACAATCATCTCCTTAGTCTTGGTTACGTTGAGGGATAGGTTGTTATTCTGGCACCACCCGGCCAGGTCTCTGACCTCCTCCCTATAGGCTGTCTCGTCGTTGTCGGTGATCAGGCCTAACACTGTTGTGTCGTCTGCAAACTTAATGATGTTGTTGGAGTCGTGCCTGGCCATGCAGTCGTGAGTGAACAGGGAGTACAGGAGGGGACTGAGCACGCACCCCTGGGGAGCTCCAGCGTTGAGGATCAGCATGGCAGACGTGTTGCTACCTACCCTCACCACCTGAGGGCGCCCTGTCAGGAAGTCCAGGATCCAGTTGCAGAGGGAGGTGTTTAGTCCCAGGTTCCCAGCTTTGAGGGTACTATGGTGTTGAATTTTGAGTTTCATAGCAAAGGGCCTGAATACATATGTTTATAAGGTATTTCTTTTTTTTCTTTTTAATACATTTGCAAAACATTCTAAAAACCTGTTTTCGCGTTGTCATTATGGGGTATTGTTGTAGATTGATGAGGGGAAAAATATGATTTTATGAATTTTAGAATAAGACTGGAACATAATAAAATGCGGAAAGGGGATTGGGTCTAAATAGTTTCCGAATGCACTTTTTTGTCAATTTAAATTCACCCCCTAAATAAATTCTTACAGTGTGGCTATGTGGTTGAGAGGGTAAAATTCCAATGAAATGTAGTATCTTACTGCCCCTTCTGTTTCCAATCTGTCATAACAAAGCATTGAAAAAATATAGGTGGAATTACACACAAAAAAATCTCAGTAGGCCCTTATTGTCAATAAATATTTAGGCTATAAACCATTTGCATTTCTAAACCATTGACTGTTTGAGAAATATAGTTGTTGTGTTTTGATGCTGCCTTTTACATGCACTGAAATCCCCCCAAAAGTGTTTCACAACATTCTCTTAAAAATACAAATATTTAGGTTTAACACTGACCTTCTGTGTGTTAAATCACTTACATTGGGTTTACATACAAACACCCTCCAAACACCAGAATTCGTTTTTGCATGTCCCACTCCCACTCAGCGAGAAGTGGGGTTCACGGCAAGGGATCAGCCAATACTGACGCCGACCCTGAAGAAATTAGGGTTAATTGCCTTGCTCAAGGGCAGAACAACAGATTTTTACCTTTCGGTTACTGGCCCAACGCTCCAAACCACCAGGTTACCTAAAGTATTACTCTTTTGGAGTTAAAAACACAAGTATTTAACTGCACTTGCGAAAACATCTGCAAAATATGTTTATGCAACCAATCGAATTTGATTTGATTTGATTTTTGATTAGGAACACAACTTTCCATGGTTTCATTACACAACCATGCCGTTTTGAGACTTTCTACTTTTACAGTGTAGTTTCGCACAGCAGCTGTCCCTAATCTTTGTCAAGACTCCGCCATGGGGAGGAGACAGACAAATCATTTACCATATCCTTAAAAGGTCCAATTCTATACAATGAACACTACTTTATTTGGCATTAACCCTACTCTGAATTCACACATTTGAATACTTTCAACTAATCTAGTTTGAACAGGTATTTGGTGCTTGTCACCTTGGCCGTGTGGTTGATGCCACTAGCCATTATCTATAATCTCTGTTTATCTGCAGCCCTACCACATCCTGTCAAGCTTAGAGACAGAGTCCCTAACTACACGTCTCCATAAAGACAAATAAACATCATTCATCATACCCCTTGTATCTTAAATTGATCTTATGAGCATTTAATCCAATTAAGATGCTATTGGTGAACTTGTGGTTCCGTATTTCACAGCAACAAGAAGATAGTTTAAAACCGTGACCACATCTCAAACACTAAGGCCCTGTCTCTCTTGCCCTCCTGTCTGCATGGCAACCACACTTTCCAGTTTCCGGCAAAGCCTGGCAAATCATTATTACCACACGATTCAATCACTTTAAAATGTCTTATTGCATTTCTTTTATGACCATGATTGTCTCTCCGCGTAGCAACGTTTCCTTACTGCACTCTGAAATGCCTCACTGACGGAGCTCTCTCATCTGACTCTCTCTCGCTCTCTCATTATACGTCTGTCTCTCTTTCCTCTCTCCCTCTTTCTCTGTCTCGCCCCTGAAAGTGAGAGGAGGAGCCATGTCCTGTTAAAATGTCATCATGCAGCTAGGAAGTCTACTCAGCTTATATTGTCAAATCGACATGGAATTTAGCAGACACTTTTATCCAAAGTTGCTTATGGGCATCCATTTTACGTACGGCTGGTCTCGGGAATCAAACCCAATATCCTGGGGTTGCAAGGGTCATGAGCTACGGAAGACTATGCTACCCTGAGAACTAACAGAGGGACATTTTGATAGCAGGTCACAGTTGGAAGCCGTCCTATTGCCTCTGACCACAGAACAACAGCTGTCACATGTTCCGCTCATTTCCCTTTTTGTTCAGGGAAAACTAAGTTGAGGTTAAAGGTCAGGCACGGGAGCCCTTCCTTTGACAAGTTTACTAGCACAGATTTGACTTGCACAGCATTAGCTGGTAGAGGATGTTTTGGAATGATTGTGATACTGTGGTCGTCTTACCTACTTTAGTTGAATGCACTTACTGTAAGTCACCCTTGATAAGAGTGTCTGCTAAATGTGGGAGCAGGGGACTGAGAGCTTGTGGCGTCAGCTCTCTTGCTTGAGACGCTGTGCAGAGGTAGAGGAAGGTACCACATCTCCCATATAAGGAGAACGACAGCGACTGACCCATATAGGCTACTGACCTCAGAGAGAACAAATAAGCGATAACCACACGCTGACATAGAGGAACGTACATGCACACACACACACACACACACACACACACACACACACAGACAATATGGGGTTGATGGAATCGATGTATGTTGACACTCGTTCATTTTGATACATGTACAGTAGGGCAAAAAAGTATTTAGTCAGCCACCAATTGTGCAAGTTCTCCCACTTAAAAAGATGAGAGAGGCCTGTCATTTTCATCACAGGTACACTTCAAATATGACAGACAAAATGAGAACTAAATCCAGAAAATCACATTGTAGGATTTTTAATGAATTTATTTGCAAATTATGGTGGAAAACAAGTATTTGGTCACCTACAAACTGCCTGGTTTCCTCCAGACGTGACGCTTGGCATTCAGGCCAAAGAGTTCAATCTTGGTTTCAACAGACCAGAGAATCTTGTTTCTCATGGTCTGAGAGTCCTTTAGGTGCCTTTTGGCTTCCGTCTGGCCACTCTACCATAAAGGCCTGATAGGTGGAGTGCTGCGGAGATGGTTATCCTTCTGGAAGGTTCTCCCATCTCCACAGAGGAACTCTGGAGCTCTGTCAGAGTAACCATCGGGTTCTTGGTCACCCACCTCCCGGACCGAGGCCCTTCTCCCCCGATTGCTCAGTTTGGCCGAGCAGACAGCTCTAGGAATAGTCTTGGTGGTTCCAAATGTCTTCCATTTAAGAATGATAGAGGCCACTATGTTCTTGGGGACATTCAATGCTGCAGATCTGGTACCCTTCCTCAGATCTGTGCCATGACACAATCCTGTCTCGGAGCTCTACGGATAATTATTTCGACCTCATGGCTTGTTTTTTTTTCTCTGACATGCATGGTCAAGTGTGGGACATAGACAGGCCTTTGCAAATCATGTCAAATCTATTGAATTTACAACAGGTGGACTCCTAACCAGTTGTAGAAACATCTCAAGGATGATCAATGGAGAAAAAAAAATGTTTTCGCTTTGTCAGAATGGGATATTTGGGTGTAGATTGATGAGGGGAAAAACAAAGATACAGACGTTCTTCCTGACTCAGTTGCCAGAGAGGAAGGAAACCACTCATGGATTTCACCATGAGGCCAATGGTGACTATAAAACAGTTACAGAGTTTAGTGGCTGTGGTAGAAAATTGAGGATGGATCAACAACAGTGTAGTTAATCCACAATACTAACCTAAATGACAGAGTGAAAAGAAGGAAGCCAGTACAGAATATAAATATTCCAAAACATGAATCTTGTTTGCAATTCGGAACTAAAGTAAAATTGCAAAACTTGTGGTTAAGAAATTAACTTTATATCCTGATTGCAAAGTGTTATGTTTAGGACAAATCCAACACAGTACATCACTTCATATTTTCAATTATGGTGGTGCCTACATCATGTTATGGGTATGCTTGTCATCGGCAAGATTTTGGGAGTTGTTTAGGATAAAAAAAATAAACAGAATAGAGCTAAGCACAGGCAGAATCCTAGAGGAAAACCTGGTTCAGTCTGATTTTAAACAGAATGGGAGACAAATTCACCTTTCAGCAGGACAATAACCTAAAACAAAAGGCCAAATATACACTGGAGTTGCTTACCAAGATGACAGTGAATGTTCCATGAGTGGCCTAGCTACAGTTCTGACTTAAATCGACTTGAAAAAAGGCTGTCTAGCAATGATCAACAACCAACTTGACAGAGCTTGAAAAATAAGAATAATGTGCAAATATTGTACAATCCAGGTCTGCAAAGCCTTTTAGAGACTTGCACAGAAAGACACAGCTGTAATCGCTGCCACAAATGCTTCTCCAAAATATTGACTCAGGAGTGTGAATATGTAAATAAGATATTTCTGTATTTCACTGTCAATTCATGTGCTAACATTTCAAAAAACATGATTTCACTTTGTAATTATGGGGTATTGTGTGTAGAGGGGGGATAATTTAGGCTGTAACACAACAAAATGTGAAATAAGTCAATGGATATGAATACTTTCTGAAGGCACTAAGTGTACAAAACATTAGGAACACCTTCCTAATATTGTGTTGCCCCTGCCATCAGAACAGCATTAATTCGCAGGGGCATGGACTCCACAAGGTGTCGAAGCGTTCCACAGGGATGCTGGTCCATGTCGACTCTAACGCTTCCCACAATTGCATCAAGTTGGCTGTATGTCTTTTGGGTGGTGGACCATTCTTGATACACACTGGGAAATTGGTGAGTTTTAATAAAAACCTGGCAGCATTGCAGTTGTTGACAAGCTCAAACCGGTGCACGTGGCACCTACAACCGTACCCAGTTAAAAGGCACTTACATCTTTTGTCTTACTCATTCACCCTCTGAATGGCACACATACACAATCCATGTCTCTATTGTCTCAAAGCTTCAAAATCCTTCTTTAACCCGTCTCCTCCCCTTCATCTACACTGATTGCAGTGGATTTAACAGGTGACCATGATATCAATAAGGGATTATAGCTTTCACCTGGATTCACCTGGTCAGTCTATGTCATGAAAAGAGCAGGTTTTCCTAATGTTTTGTACACTCAGTGTATATACCATAATAGAACATAGAAGGCTACCATACAAGATGATGCAAACAGTGTAAACAGTCGACCATGAAATTCTACATTTACTCCACTAGAAGGTAGTCTTTAACAACCTACAGTACAGTACTCTGGTTCATCACTACGCAACAGATCTCCTAACCGCTCCCCGTCTCAAGAGCGATGAGTATTATAGTCTAATGAGCTGATGGCAATAATGGATTATATGATTTCTCACACATGCGTCTTCTCCAAGGCCTCCATCTCCACAGGGTGTTGTGATGTTGATGGTAATGTGATTACTGACAGGGTTGGCAACCAGTCTTCTCTCTCTAGTACCGGAGGGATGTTGATGAGATCAGGGTGTAATCATTAGTCCAAACAGTTGCAACTGAAACGACAGGTTCTATTGGACAAATTCAGGTCGGTCCCTCCCCCATTTCGTTTGCTTCTCTTTAGAAACGTTTGCAACAGAATACATCTGTACAACAAAAACGTCACAGTGGACACGACTGAACAGCTCGAGTTTTAGAACTATGAACCATTTGTTTGGATGGAGAAGGCTTGCCAGCCTGATGTTAATGCTGCTATATTTCATCATTGATGGTATGTTTCTTTTGTTACTGATTTGCTGTGTATGTGGGAGATAATAGATAAGTAGCCTAAACTTTACTTGTTTTAAATGTTCAATGTTTGAATTAGTAACTTTAGAAACATATTTTTGTACGCTTGTTTGTGGCTCCTGATAAGGGAGCCTAGGATACCAGCTGTAGTGCATGGAGCGCAGACCAAATGTGAATTCCCCAAATTGCATTCCCAACCCCCCTTCCCACCCTCTTATTAAATACGGTAAAATGTGTAAAGGCTAAATCATTTAAACAGTGCCACATTGAAACTTAGCCTGTCGCTAAGACTCAAAATAACATTCCTCTCTCTCTCTAGAGACGTACCCTCCTGTATCCTGTCCGAGCGTTTGATAAATATTTACACTAAGGGATAGACAACGACAGAGAGTAGGTTGTATAACTGAGCTCTTTCATGGGAAGAAAGAGGTGGAGGCTATAAAAGTTTGCAATCTCAACGCCAACTACAGAGTATGCCAATACTTTGATGCATAGACTCATTTATATGACAGATGAATGATCTTTTGGAAACAACAGGCTGACAACCTTTCATAATATCAGAGATTGAGACTGTAGCAAGTCATATGAAACTAATTTGCATGACTATTTGCATTTTTCCCCAACTGACAGAGCTCACAGGCTCACTGTGTTAAGACTCACAGTGCCCAATGACTATAGATGTGAGAATAAAATACGCACCTTTATGGTGTTGGGACTTCCCTCAACCATGTTGAATCATTGAAGGGCATGGCTTCATCCCCAAAAATGAAGAAATCCTTTCACGGATATATCAACATCTAAAAGTCATGAGGTAAAATGAACATTCCAACTCAGTGATGTACTTTATTTAAGCTACATTCGATCGGCACATTAGATTGTTCTTCTCTAAACAGGAAACGTTGGTGGTTTCCTGTGATTACGTGGTCAGTGGCTGTCTTTACCCTGAATTACAGAAATTACAGAAATTCACACATCAAAAGAAAAATACAAAATGCAAGCAGAAAGATAGAAAAACACAGTCATAAAAAATAAAGACATTCGTCAGTAAAAAGTTCCTCAATCAGCTTTCTGAATTGCCCACCAAAACATAACATTTCAGAACATTTTGAAGATTGTTCCACAAATAAGGTGCCAAAAAGCTTAAAGCTGTTTTAGCTAACTCAGTAGAGACCAAAGGAATTTCCTGGGTTACCCATCCCTGAGACCAGGTGTGGTAACTCATATGTCTGAAGTTTAGTAATGATGTTAGGTACAGTGGGACTTTTTGTAAAATAGCTTTTATAAACAAAAACATAGCAATGTATCAACCTACGTGATATCAGAGGGCCAACCAACGTTCTGGTAGAGAATGCAGTGTTGAGTGCTAAAATTGTCGGCCATAATAAAGCGCAGTGCGCTATGATAAACTGCATCTAACGACTTTAATGAAGTAGCAGCTGCGTTGAAATAGATGATGTCGCCAATAGTCTAGGACCGATAGGAACATCGGCTGAATAATCTGCTTTCTCCTATTTGTTGAGAGGCAGGACCTTTTTCTATGGAGGAGTGAATTTTTATTCTCGGCTTCTTAACGAAATCATCACGACGCTTTTTAAAAAGGCCCTTGACGTGTCATTTTGCCTGCCCCCTGTTCTAGTAATTCACTTTTGTTACTTTGACACTGTCTACATCTGGGTCTTCTCCTGAAATGTGAATTCACCTGTATTTGGGGAGTTTCTCCCTCTCTTTGCAGATCCTCTCAAGCTCTGTCAGGTTGGATGGTGAGCACTCCTGCACAGCTATTTTCAGGCCTCTCCAGAGATGTTCGATCGGGTTCAAGTCTGGGCTCTGGCTGGGCCACTCAAGGACATTCAGAGACTTGTCCCGAAGCCACTCCTGCTTTGTCTTTGCTGTGCACTTACAGTCGCTGTCCTGTTGGAAGGTGAACCTTCACCCCAGTCTGAGGTCCTGAGCCCTCTAGAGCAGGTTTTCATCAAGGATCTCTCTGTACTTTGCTCCATTCATATTTCCCTCGATCCTGACTAGTCTCCCAGTCCCTGCCGCTGAAAAACATCCCCACAGCATGATGCTGCCACCACCAAAATAGTTCAATCATGGTTTCATCAGACCAGAGAATCTTGTTTCTCATGGTCTGAGTCTTTAGGTGCCTTTTGGCAAACTCCAAGCAGGCTGTCATGTACCATTTACTGAGGAGTGGCTTCTGTCTGGCCACTCTACCATAAAGGCCTAATTGGTGGTGTGCTGCAGAGATGGCTGTTCTTTTGGAAAGTTGTCTCATCTCCACCGAGGAACTCTAGAGCTCTCTGAGTAACCATTGGGTTCTTGGTCACCTAGCTGATTCCCTTCTCCCCCGATTGCTCAGTTTGGCCATGCGGCCAGCTCTAGGAAGAGTCTTGGTGGTTCCACACTTCTTCTGTTTAAGAATGATGGAGGCCACTGTGTTCTTGGAGACTTTCAATTCTGCAGAAAAGTTTTGGTACCCTTCCCCAGATCTGTGTCTCGACATAATCCTGTCTCGGAGCTCTACAGACAATTCCTTCAACCTCATGGTTTGGTTATTGCTTTGACATGCACAATCAACTGTGGGACCTTAGACAGGTGTGTGCCTTTCCAAATCATGTCCAATCAACTGAATTTACCACAGGTGGACTCCAAGTTGTAGAAACATCTCAAGGATGATCAATGGAAACAGATGGACCTGAGCTCAATTTCGAGTCTCATAGCATAGGGTCTGAATACTTATGTAAATAAGATATTTCTGTTTATTACATTTAGTAAATGTACAAAAATTACCACAGACCTGTTTCCACTTTGTCATTATGCGGTATTGTGTGTAGATTGCTTAGGAAATAGTTTTATTTAATCAATTTTAGAATACGGGTGTAACACAACAAAATGTGGAAATAGTCAAGGGGTCTGAATACTTTCCAAAGGCACTGTACTTAGTTTAACCTGCATTCAATACTGATTTCAGGTCAATAACGTTTTTCTGTAATACAATGAAGGCAGACTGTAGTTCAGATGGAGCCTGTTCAACCGTGGGGCAATAGCATACACAACAGTATCATCAGCATACAAGTGCAGGTACATTTCTTTTACAGACAAGGCGATTTTGTTCATGTCAACAACAAAAAGTACAGGACCCAAAATCGACCCCTGCAGGACACCTTTCGTAATATCCAGGAAACATGATTTAACACCGTTAGTAGATACACGTTGAGTTTAATCTTTTAAGTAATTTTTAAAACAGCTACATGCAGCCTGGTTGAGGTCACTTGAGGACAGCCTTTGAATTAGTAGTGAGTGATCAACAGTATCAAAATCCTTTGACAGGTCAACGAAGAAGGCGGCTCAATGTTGCCCTTTTATCCACATAATTAACCAGATCATTTATAACTAGGGATGCAGCAGAGAGAGTACTATGACCTGGTCTAAAAACCGACTGATGTACATTTAGAAAACATTTCAAAGATAAGAAAGATCTTAATCAAGGATTCTAATATTTTAGCTCGGCAAGAAAGTTTAGAAGTAGGCCGATAATGATTTAGGTCACAAGGGTCACCACTTTGGTGAAGAGGGAGTACATGGGCCGCCTTCCAAACCCTGGGGATAGTACCAGATATAATCATCCAGTTAAAAATATGGGTTAATTATTCAGCAGTCAGGGGGCAGAGACCTGGAGCAAAAATAGATCAAACATATCAGCCCCAGTGGTCATTTTTACGTCTGAAGCAAGGCATCTAGCACATCACAGATAGTACATTTGCTGATATGAAAACAAAGATTCACTAGAAGATGACGTGTTAATCATCGAGTCATCTAGAGGCTGGCATAGGGGAAAGCAGTTCATTGACTTACCAGGGTTAATTAAACCACAGTTTCTCTCAAATAAAAAGCCTGCCTAGATACAATTATGATTAAAGCATCACTTTTCCCCTTCTCAGTTATGATGCCACAGTCAGACATAACTTGCTTAGACAAGGAAGAAGAGGCATTTGTACGCTTTAGTGCATTTACTGTTCTCCCAACTTTTTAAGGATCACCAGCCGATTCAGAGATAAAGCTTAAAAAGTAGCTTGATTTAGCTTCCTTAGATGATATCGTAGATATGTTTCTCAATGGTCTTGAAAATTAACAGGGTCCGTTTCCTTGCCTTGGACCAGGCCGGATTTTTCACCTGATTGAGCTCAGAAGAAAACCAAGGGTTGGATCTATCTTTCACTCTGAATTGTTTAAAAGGGGCGTGTTCATCTGCCAGAAAAAAATAAATATGGAGGATACATTTTTACAGGAGACAGTGGCTAAAATCAAGACCAGAACATGTCACGTAAAAACCCTTGAGGAGAGAACTTTTAAAAATGTATCTTCTTAACTAAACGAGGATTAGTATTTTGCTGTTTCGTATCTCCTAGACATACTATGTGAGATGATCACGTTGTCGTGGAAATGCAACACCCTGTCATGGAAATGACCACCAGGGACACCTTGAAGTCAATATGAAATGAATGATTCTTTGTTATCAGCACGGTGGAGATGTTCCAATCCACTCAATACACCAAGTACACATATCGATCAGGAACTCCAACTGGGATTTACATTCTAAAATACACACACAAGGGATCTGTAGACTCAGCGGTGACTAAATCTCTCAATGCTTAACCATTGTTTACATAGTTTACATAGCTCTCACCACAATCGGGTTGCAGTGACTGTCCCTGAGACGAGTCAATACACCAAGCCTGTAGTTTAAGAGCTAGGGCATTCTAAACTTGTCCAAAAAAAAAAAAAACTTCAATTCTCCCTCAAAGCTCTTATCCTTTAATTAACCAAGGGCCTGTCATCACTCCTGCTATTGAAATGGGTGGGAGTAGAGTATTAGCTGGCCTAGCAAAAAGACAGTGGGCCTGTGTGTTAGTATAATGCAAACAGTGTATGTTCCATCCCACCTAGAAATCATATTGACTTTCACAGGTAAGAGAGCACACACGTTGTAACAGTTTCACACCAACGCTGATAAGAATGAGATTGGGGCAAGGTTAGCCCAAGATACATTCTAGTGGCTCGCCTCTCATTTTAGGGCATCCCTCTGTCACTCCTTCTCGCCTTTCCAAATCATAATTTGAACCCAATCAATTAATGAATTATCCAACCCAAATTTAGAATCACTCGAAGAACCTCAACTTAGCACACATCGACACTTGCAGAATGTACATTTATGTTGACATACAGTATATTCATCTTATAATTCTAGCATTAACTTCTTTCGGCCCCCATTTATGGTAATGACAGACTGGTATCTCAATGCATTCTTAGTCTAAATTACTATAACATCCGCAGTGTACAGACCTCCACAATCAACCTGATATCCCAAATAAACAACTTGACAAATCTAAATCAATTACAGGCACGGTTGACGACCCCCCTCCTTCACGCCACTCATCCTCCTGGCGTGTCTTAATTTGCTTCTTCAGATAGCTTTACAATTCGTCTTCCCAATGGCACACATGTTCAAAGTGGATGGCCCTTGATAATGTCCCAATTTCAATATCTGGGGAATAATCTGATTTTCCCAGCAGACGAATCTCTCACTTGAGCCGCCATCGACCATCCTTTGCGGTCCATTATGTCCATTTTTCCGACCAGTACACCAGAAGCATGAAAGAAGTTTGGACGGGATCTCTCTACATGCTCACTCCACGTGGACTCATGTCGCATTCCTGAGAGAAAAGGCATGAGAAAAAAAGGCAGTTGATAGCCTCAACTGGCCGCTGTGTACAGGTTGCTGGCTCGGACTCAGGTTTCAGGTGGTGAAGGATCATCGTGAACGCCATTATCGCCCTTACTTCAGCCAGTTAGGGGGGGTGAGGTTCATACCGTTCTCGGCCAAATTATCCCTTCCGTGCATCTAGATACCATCTGTTGTCACCTTCGCAATCACCTCGATAGAGGACAAACCAGAACAACATTTTAGTTCAGGTCATTTCTGATTCAGGAAATCCAGATAAACTATTCACTAAATTACTAATTATTCACTGTATGACAAATTATTACTAATGCCAAAATGGATAATACAAATGTCTAAGACAAATGTCAAAGAGAATTGGCTTATACTCCCCTATCATCTTGGCAACCTCACTGCAGAGTTACAGGGTGAGGGCGATGATGGCAAATCCTTAAGGAAAAATCCCAACCATCCAGCAGACCCAATCTGGTGAGATTTGTATTGAAGCAAGACAAAAACAAATAAACCCAACAGCAGCAATACACTTCTTCATATAAAACTAGAGGTGGGGAAAACTTCAATCAACACCATAGTGCCCTCAAAGCTCATCACTATGCTAAAGACCCTGGGACTAAACACCTCCCTCTGCAACTGGATCCTGGACTTCCTGACAGGCTGCCCCCAGGTGATAAGGGTAGGTAACAACACATCTGCCACACTGATCCTCAACACTGGGGCCCCTCAGGAGTGCATGCTCAGTCCCCTCCTGCACTCCCTGTTACCCATGACTGCATGGCCAGGCACAACTCCAACACCATCATTAAGTTTGCCAATGACACAACAGTGGTAGGCCTGATCACCGACAACAATGAGACAGCCTATAGGGAGGAGGTCAGAGACCAGGCAGTGTGGTCCCAGGATAACAACCTCTCCCTCATCGTAAGCAAGACAAAGGAGATGATTGTGGACTACAGGAAAAGGAGGACCAAGCATGCCCCCATTCTCATCGACGGGGCTGTAGTGGAGCAGGTTGAGATGCTCAGTCTCCGAACGCAAGGCACTACAGAGGGTAGTGCATATGGCCCAGTACATCACTGGGGCCAAGCTTTCTGCCATCCAGGACCTCTATACCAGGCAGTGTCAGAGGAAGGCGCTAAAAATTCAGCCACCCTAGTCATAGACTAGGGCAAGCAGTACCGAAGTAGTACCGAAGTGCCAAGCAGTACCGAAGTGCCAAGTCTAGGTCCAAAAGGCTTCTTAACAGCTTCTTGCTACATGCCATAAGATTCCTGACACCCCCCCCCCAACCCCCCCCTATTTTACACTGCAGCTACTCTCTGTTTATTATCTATGCATAGTCACTTTACCTGTACTTACATGTACATATTACCTAAATTATCTTGACAAACCTGTGCCCCGCACATTGACTCTGTACTGGTGCCCCCTCTATAAAATCTTGCTACTGCATTTTATTGTTGCTCTTCAATTATTTACTATTTTTCTATTTTTCTATTTTCTTTTTTTCTTCGGGTTTATTTTAGTAAATACTTTGTTACTTAATTTTTTTAATAGCTTATGGTTTATTCGCCGTTAGTCAGCACCTCTACATAAAATAATTGTCTCTGGGTGTGCGCCAGCTCATGTTTTTTATTCAAGTAAATACTTTCTTAACATTTATGTTTCTTAAAACTGCATTGTTGATTAAGGGCTTGTAAGTCAGCATTTCACTTCAAGGCCTACACCTGTTGTTTTCGGCGCATGTGACAAAGAAAATGTGATTTGTTTCGGTAGGGGCTGGAGATGTCCGTGTCTGGATCAGCTGAGATGAGATTGGCATCCTCTCTCTCCTTGACTGCTGGGAGGTTGGTGAGGCAGGGTAGGGTGTGGCAGGCTGGGAGGTTGGCAGGTCAAAGTGGACCGTGTAAAATATAAAAACAATGTTGTAGAAAAATAATGTAGTTACACTCCTGGGCCTACCCACCCAAGCAAAATAGCCTTCCTTTTCCCAGTGTAATTTCACTTTCACTTTTAGAAATCCAAAGACCCCGATCAGGTCTACACTGATCTGACAATTGTAAGAATTATAAGAGTCACGAGTAGACCTTTAGCGTTACTGACAACTATTCTGTTCGCTGCAGTGAAAAGTATTCATTTCAGTGCAACCATATTTTACCACATAGGCCTGCATGTGAGGCAGGACTCTTGTATGCAGGGAAGACTGTGTGGGGCTGCTTCTCAGTGTGGTCAAACCACTAACATGACAGAAAAAGGCCGAACGCACAATGTGACAGACTGAGGAAACGAGTCTGTGTTCACAAGCAGAGACACGGTCACATATTAATATGATTTGAACTTACAGCTGCAGGAGGATGACTGCCCGCTGGCCCCTGGTCTTCTTCCATAACATCATTGATGTGTCCTCATACAATGCCTTCGTGATATGGAACAAGATCAACCCTACCTGGATGGCTGATAAGCGGAACAAGAGGAGGGTGTTCCTGGAGCAGCTGGGAAAGGCACTTGTAACCCCACACATTCAAAGAAGGGAGCGCCTCCCCCGCACAGCAGCCTCTGCAGCGCTTGTGAAAGCTGTTCAGGGGGCTGAATATTGTCCTGATCCGCCTGAGGCTGCAGCTGGGGCAGGCAAGAGGAGGAAATGCCAAATTCTGCCCCCCCCCCCCAAAAAAAAAGGACTGTAAAACAAATACTATGTGCTACACATGTTAGAAATACATCTGCAAAGTGATGTAAATTGATTGATTTATGTTCTTCAAGTTTTTGTTTTGCATTTATCTTATTTTGTTCATATTTATTGTTGTTGTTTATACACCTTGTGGGTGGGGGCAATGGTTTAAAAATATGGGAGTAGACTAGTATTTTGTACTTGAATTCCTCATTGTACAGTATGTAAGAATATATAATTTTGTTGCCAAAAAAGTTCAAGACTGTTATTGTTTCTCTTCAATATAATGCTTTCAAAACTACTTTCTGCATGTTTCTGCTACTATCTTAGGCTATACATGTGCTGTCTCTTGCTAGAAAAAATATGTTTACACCTATGCAGTACCTTTAGCAATAATAATAATAACAAACCTCTACTTTAGTAAGGAAAACAACTATGACAGGTGTTTTGTAATAAAAACGAGCCGTGTCAGCTGATTTAAATGCATTATTTCTACATTGTGAAGAGGGAAAACTCAGATATTTACAAAGTGTGTCATGAATGACAGGTTGTTTCTTCATGCAAAATAGATTTAGGGTTTAAAATTCAATTAAGCTGCTTTATTTTAGGGGTTTAGTGAAGGCGTACTCTTATGACAAGGGGAGTATACAGAATGTTAAGACTACACAAGGGTTAATTAGGCAGTTTTTTTTGGGGGGGGGGTCTGTACTTTACTTTAATATTTATCTTTTTGACAACTTTTACTTTTACTTTTACTCCACTACATTCCTAAAGAAAATAATTTACTTTTTACTCCATACATTTCACTGGCACCCAAAAGTACTCATTACATTTTGAATGCTTAGCATGACAAAAAAAAATGTCCAATTCACACACTTATTAAGAGAAAATGTCTGGACATCCCTACTGCCTCTGATCTGGCGGACTCACTAAACACAAATGTTTAGTTTGTAAATTATGTGTGAGTGTTGGAGTTTGCCCCTAGCTATCCGTACATTTAAAAAAACAAGACAATCTGATTTGAAATGACTTCTACTTTTACTTTTGATACTTAAGTATATTTAAAACCAAGTACTTTTAGACTTTTACTCTAGTTGTATTTCGCTGGGTGACTTTCATTTTTAATGAAGGTATCTTTACTTTTACTCACGTATGACAATTGGGTACTTTTCCCACCACTGATTATTGATATACATTACTTCTGTTTAGAAGAAAATTACATTTGAGTAATTTAGCAGACACTTTTCAACAGTCAACAGCTGCTTATAATCAGAATATTTTTGCAGTGTCCATATGTACAGAATTCCTCCCTCTTCCCTACTGCTAGTAGGACAACCATCATGCCCCTCATCTCTTTTTCTGTGTTGTCAACACAAAGCCTTGTTTCAACAAATAACACATACGCTAACGCCTACATTAGTCCTCTGTCATGTTGCAATGTTCCTCTGACCCTGAAATTCAAAGAATTGCAATCTAGGCTATTTTAGAGGCTGCTGTGGAAAATTATGTTAGGTGGTAATGAAATATCTCTGTAAAGTCGTGTGCTTTTTCAGTGATATCCTTGACTTTTATTTTGGAGAAAAAACAAACAAAGTCAATTGGGGAAGAACTTCCCTCACTCAGAGAATCCATTTCCATGTGAACTTAATTTCTGACAAAATATTAAACTACTAGTCCTAACAATTATTTCCTGACCCCAACCATCACATTAGGCCTGTAAATAACTAAGAAGGACTGTGATACTCAAGTCAGTAGTGTCATTCCAGGCTACTACATTGTGGCAAAAAAAATGTACTAATGATTGTATGTCATTGTCATCTTCAGTGCAGTCTGGCATCAGATCACTATATCATATGGATACAGTTACTGACATGTTAAACACTTATCCAGGTGTTGTGAGATTTAGTGTGTGACTCTTTTACAGCCCCCCCTGGAATGCAGTCGTTGTGTTGATATTGAGTCTCTCTCTGTCCACAGTACTCTGTGCTTCCCAACCAACAGTCCAGTCTGAGACTCAGCGGGTGAATGGCATCGTGGGACAGTCTTTCTCTTTTCCAGAGAGGGTGATCAAGTCTGGCAATTTACTTTACGGAGACCTTGGCAGTATTGCAAATGTGTACCCTGGTAAAGAAGGCAAAATCACCCTTGAGAAGAGATTTGAAAATCGTATCCACTTGAACAGTGTTACAAGATACTTCACTCTGTCAGACCTTAAGGTAGACGATGCTGGGGTTTATGCTGTGGAGAATACAGATGGAGGGGGAAAAAACAAATTTGAGCTCACTGTATACAGTAAGTGTGTGTGTGTGTGTGTGTGTGTGTGTGTGTGTGTGTGTGTGTGTGTGTGTGTGTGTGTGTGTGTGTGTGTGTGTGTGTGTGTGTGTGTGTGTGTGTGTGTGTGTGTGTGTGTGTGTGTGCGTGTGCGTGCGTGCGTGTGTGCTGTATATTACAAAAACATTAGATATAGGTTCCATTTCCAATTTATTCCAAATGTTTCTTCCAGATGTTGTTCCCAAACCTCAGGTGACAGAATGTGACAGCAGCTCCTGTCGTGTGGTGTGTTCTGTGGACAACGAAAAAGAGGTGACCTTGACCTTGTACAGGGGAGAGGACATACTAAACCAGACCAGCAGTCCTGATCTCACCACCGATCTGTCTCTCCGTTTGGAGGTAGAGGGAAAGAACTACAACCCCACCTACAGCTGTGTGGCTGCTAACCCTATCAGTAATGAGACAGTTCCTGTCCCAAAATGTTGCAGCAAAGATGGTCATCCCAAGGAGACAGGTAAGAGCCATTTTGAATTAAAGTCATCCAGAAAAGAGCAATTACCAAGTAAAAGTGAAGTGTCGTTGAGCTCATTCAAAACATATTTTACTAAAAATAATTTCCTTGTGTCATTTATTTCAGACCGTGATGAGAGGGGTCGGGGTATTCTTATCATTGCTGTATTCTGCGTTTTGGTTGCCTTGGGGCTGGTTGGACTTGCAATCTATCTAAGGAAGAGAAGAAATGGACAACCAAAAGGCAGGTATTTATCTTTTACAGGTGTGAGGTCACCCCCCAAAGTGCTTAGCCTTTTTTCATGTATTTTTTTATTATTCTTTTTTAAAATCAAGGGTAGTGTTTTGGAAAAGGTATGAAATGTTTGCTTGAACACAGGATGCAGGTCAAATAAAGTGGCACATCTTCCACACTTCCTCTGCTTGTCCCGACAGTGTCATTATTCCAGACAGTTTCTCTAAATATTGACAAAACAGAAGGCACACACACACACACACACACACACACACACACACACACACACACACACACACACACACACACACACACACACGCACACAAACACACGCGCTTCCACACACACACACACACACACACACACACACACACACACACACACACACACACACACACACACACGCAAACACACGCGCTTCCACACACACACACCCATAGTAGACGGGTACCCATAGTAGACCGGTACCCATAGTAGACGGGTACCCATAGTAGACCGGTACCCATAGTAGACCGGTACCCATAGTAGACCGGTACCCATAGTACCAAATGAGTCCTGAGTTTTTACAGAACCTGTCCTGGGCAGTGAGCATCTATATGTCTCTGTCAGTTAGTCACTCCTCACCTTAGGCCAATATTAACTTTCCTTTATTTCTCTTCATAGATTCATCTCAAAAAGTGCAAGTGGACATAGTGTATGCAGCGATAACTCCTAAAAAACAAGCAGATAATCAGGTTAGTAAAAAAAAAATTGCTACAGGCTGAGAGACAAGACAGCAGCATTTGCAGCCCTCGTGGCGACAGCTGTAGGCTTTACCTCTGCGCCAAGGGATTAATGTGGTGTTGAGATGCACAGACCACATGAGCGTGATACGCAGCCTGAAGTCATTGCAACCTGTTTTGCCCTTATGATATGGTTGGGTTGCACAATGAGAAGCCACACAGCACAAATGGAATATAGTAATGACTTTGATCTTCACATAGTCTTTGTCAGTATTTGAAAAGTCTGTGGGCTTTTAAAGCTCGGCCTCGTGGTTCCTCCCGCTAGCTTTAGGAATGGTCCTAGGTGTGTTGTGGTGACTGTTGAGTTACTTACTGCAGAACAAACAGGATAGACAAGAGAGCATGTCCTGTTTCTAATAAAGCATAAGATAATTTTTTCGGTTTGTTACTTTCCTACCCCTTTAATCTCCCCTCTCTCTGTCCTGTCCTTCTCCCTCCCTCCCTCCCTCCCTCCCTCCCTCCCTCCCTCCCTCCCTCCCTCCCTCCCTCCCTCCCTCCCTCCCTCCCTCCCTCCCTCCCTCCCCCACTCCCTACACCTACTTCCCTCCCACTCCCTTTCCCTGTCTTTCCCTGTCCCTCCATCCCTCCCACTCCCTCCCATACCTCCCTCCTACTCCCTCCCTCCCACTCCCTTTCTCTGTCCCTCTCCGTCCTTCCCTCCCCTACCTCCCTCCCTCTCCCTGCCTAGGAGGAGCAAACAGGTGTACCAGAACTGGATTTACTTAGAGACAAACCAAAACTGACATCAGTTTATGATACACTACAATCACATCGCATGGCTGCCAGCGGGGATGTTGACACAGCATGAAGGAGGGAAACGGGAAGTCACTGAGAAACCGACATGATAATTCACATCCTGGAGAGGACGGCATATCATGAAGGGGATGATGAAACAAACTGAAAGTATAAAACTATTCGCCCAGAAAACCTTTTAGAGGCACAGTTGTTATGGAAGAAAATTCCCCTGAAACTTTTGCACTGATGTTATATTTTCAGGCTTTCTTTGTAGGTCATTCTCACAGACCTTCTGCCAAACAGGGGTCTTGATGACATCCACTGGTACGGACCAATTCAATAACTACGCATTGAGTTAGTAGCAGGATCTGTATAATCCTTCTTTTCAAGTGCCTTTTGTCCCAAATCCCAATTTATAGGTTAAAACAAATGGAACCTGTCTTTTAATCCAATTCCCTAGTGTGTTTGCTATGCTACTGCTGGGCCAAAGCTTCTTTTCAGTACTGACTGTTCTGTTTAAATGTAGGTCCCTCCCCTGTATCTTTTTACAGCTGGTAATTGTTTCGCTTGCCAGAGGATAGCAGCTGTGTACATATTATAAAAAGAGCAGGCGTTTGAGATAAAGACACCTACTTCTTAGAAGCAATGGCTGTTAGGCTGCTTTAAAGAAACAAAAGTTCCATAGATGTATTTTTTCCTTTCACCATGTATGTTGTATTGAAACATTTCTGAGGGTCGATTTGCCGTTTGATCTTCAGCGACATTTTCCTCTTCATAGCGTTTTTCACAAGATGGAGGTCTGGGCTAAATTGTAACTCTTAATTAGCTCATTTAGTTTATTATGATGGACCATCTATTGGTTATCCTGATTTAGGTGTTTTTAAAATGTTTTTATTTAACCTTTATTTAACTAGGCAAGTCAGTTAAGAACACATTCTAATTTACAATGACGGCCTACCAAAAGGCAAAAAGCCTCCTGCGGGGACGGGGCCTGGGATTCAGAATAAAAATATCGGACAAAACACACATCATGACAAGTGAGAAACAACACCACTACATAAAGAGAGACCTAAGACGACAACATAGCATGGCAGCATCACATGACAACACAACATGGTAGCAACACCACATGACAACAACGTGGCAGCAGCACAACATGCTAGCAGCACAAAACATGCTACCAATATTATTGGGCACAGACAGCAGCACAAAAGCAAGAAGGTAGAGACAAAAATACATCACACAAAGCAGCCACAACTGTCAGTAAGAGTGTCCATGATTGAATCTTTGAATGAAGAGATAAAACTGCCCAGTTTGAGTGTTTTTGCAGCTCGTTCCAGTCGCTAGCTGCAGCGAACTGAAAAGTGATGGGGATGTGTGTGCTTTGGGGACCTTTAACAGAATGTGACTGGCAGAATGGGTGGTATGTGGAGGATGAGGGCTGCAGTAGGTATCTCAGATTGGGGGAAGTGAGGCCTAAGAGGGTTTTATAAATAAGCATCAACCAGTGGGTCATGGGTATACAGAGATGACCGGTTTACAGAGGAGTATAGTGCAGGGATGTGTCCTATAAGGAGCATTGGTGGTAAATCTGATGGCCGGTGGTAAAACACATCTAGCCGCTCGAGAGCACCCTTACCTGCCGATCTATAAATTAAGTCTCTGTAATCTAGCATGGGTAGGATGGTCATCTTAATCAGGGTTAGTTTGGCAGCTGGGGTGAAAGAGGAGTGATTAGAGGAAACCAACCTCAACTTCTTTGGTATCTAACACTAACCCTAACCCAATACAACTTGTCGTTTTGCTGTGTTTTGGGGGAAGAACATTGTTTGCATCAATTCCATCAGCTAGCTAACCTTTTTACGACCAGCACTGTCCAGAGCTTGGGGAAGGGCAGGTGGGCGAGACAACTTTGCCAGCATCAAAGCGATATGTATCGATTAATCGTTGTGACATATTAAATACGAGTGATAGTGTAATCAATGTGTAATAACTACGTTATGGAACGCGCTCAATTATTATGTGACGTGCAGTCATATTCAGGTCCCGATTGGTCAACAAGCTTATTTGACACGTCAAATAGTGTTATTTGACGTGTATCTTTTTTGACACGTAAAGACCCAAACGGCGTTCCATAGAGAAAGCTTGTTGGACACTAAGAAAACTTTGGTGTAGAGCGTTTAACACAAAATCCGGGGAGGGGCCAGCTGAGTAAAATACTGTATCATCTGCATATAAATGGATGAGAGGGCTTTCTCCTGCCTGAGCTATGTTGTTGATGTAAATTGAGAAGAGCGTGGGGCCTAGGATCGAGCCTTGGGGTACTCCCTTGGTGACAGGCAGTGGCTGAGACAGCAGATGTTTTGACTTTCTTTATACACTGCACTCTTTGAGAGAGGTAGTTAGTAAACCAGGCCAAAGACCCCCTCAGAGACACGAATACTCCTTAACCGGCCCACAAGAATGGAATGTTCTACAGTACCAAAAGCTTTGGCCCAGTCAATAAAAATAGCAGCACAACATATGTAGCACATCATCCCTTCAAAATACAATCACTCCCTCCTGCAGACTCCTGCTGCAACTCCTGCAGACACCATACACTCTCCTTCTATCAGAGCATTTTGTGGTCCACCTACATTAGTGCAACCTTTGTATGGATCACTGTCACCCAAAAATATTAAATCTGTCGATACCATAGTGAGTTGTTGCACTGTAGGCCATTTCAATTTTATGCCACTCAATTTCTGAGTAGTTACTGAGACTGAATATGAAGATATAATTCACTTTTCACTATTTTAAAATAACCTTGTGACTTGTTGTAAACATGTAAACATAAACATGTTGTACTGAGCTTCAATATATTAAGTCAAAGGCTTTCCTTTACATTTCCTGATGTTTAACAGTCATCAATACATCTATAACCATGCTTGCTATTTATACATGTTTTATGTACCCTATCACAACGTGAGAATAGATTCTCCATTTATGTTTTTGTTGTAATTTAGATCTTTATAAACAAAGTATGTGTTGCTTCAGAATACCTGTGTAGACTGCCATTCCTTGAAGCCAAAGCTGTCTATGAGTTTGAGAGGGGAAACATTTCTCCGCAGACATTTCTCCAGAAACACAACTTCAGATTGTGGTTTTAATGTAGCCTACTTCTAGGGTCAAATAGGAGGGATCACTGTAGCTATTTGGTGGATTCTCTATTTTAGAGAATTTAAGTGTGTTTGACCTTTTGTCATGTCACTTTGCATGCCAGGCAGCTGTACATTTGTAAACGATAATGACTGGTAACAGTGATTTACTCATTTGTATTTAAAAATCCTATACAATTTCAAGCATTTTTTTTTTGGCCTTTTCCTCCTTTTCCTCCAATCCTTTCCCCCCATCTAGTGGTTGAACATTTTTATATTTCAGTATACTGTACATATTGCACAAAGTGTTGTTCTGAGACAGCGTACTGTAAATTGTGTAAGTGTAGCTTAAATCATGTGCAACCAAAATGTAATCTAACCTTTCTATGCTTTGGACTGTGATCCCGCATGTTTGTGCCATTTGTGGCATTTATTGTAACGTTATTGTGAGTAACAATTAAAACAGTTGTGTCATGACGTTGCCCTCTTTGGGTACAGCAAGCCCATCCCCCTCTCCCTGCCTCCCCCTGCCTCCTTCAACTAGGCTGCTGTGGTCAGAGAGAGGTCGTAAATTCCTGAGAAGACCCTGCCTCGTGGCCACACAGTATAAGAGACAGAGTGATTTTTCATAGAGAACAAAGGAATTTCTTCCACCTCACAGAAGTCCGAACAAATGTCATGTTCTGGACAAGGTATAAAAGATCGGTGAAGAATCCAGCTACGAACTGGTCCGTTTGTCACAACTTGGGGAAGCTCATGGGAGACGGTGTGGCCACATTGCCATAACACTGTTTATATAACAGCCTCAGATATTAGGCTTACATCTAATTGTTGTATAAGATGAATGAGTGAGTATGATACTGTTTGTAAAATTGTGTGATGTAATTTTGGACTGTTTAATGAAGGAAACTTCAATTCCCTTTTGAGTTTAACTAAATCAGAGGACCGCCCCTGAGTCCAGTTAGGGCCAGGCATCCTGGGACAGCCCTTTTCTGCAATTCCCAATAAAACCCAACATAGAGATAGACAGAGGACTCTTCTTTGTATCTGTGCCATTATAGAATCTGTAACAGCATGGGTAGCCTCATTGAAGCTATTTCCATTTGAAATTAGCCAGTCTTCTTCTTCATTAGCTGATTAGTCCCATCTCATAAGAATCCCCACCCAGTTGACTACCTTAAAATGGTTGAACCCCTCAATGGTATTGGCCACGCTAAAACAACATATATCCAAGATGAGTCCTCTATCTACCTCTATGACAACAAGCACAACTCTGATATAAAGTCGTTTATTGTTGTTGCCAAAATGCCATGTGCATTCATAACCTAACCATTACAAAACTTCTATTAGATCAAATAAGTCGCATATAGCAAATTAGTAAATACAGTTTTGTTGACCAAATTCAAAACTCATTGACCTCAACACAAAATGTTCTCACTTCGTGGGCTTATTTTCGTGGACAGATTTTGTGGGTGGAGTAAACCTCTTGTTTTGTCTCTTCCTCTCTGGAGCAATTAAATCAATTTCAATGAATCAGACAGGTCACTCTTCCAGATACCAAAGAATATATCACTTTTCTCTGGAAAAAATGTCACATACCCTTTTAACCGTAGTGCTTAGAATAGCCAATTAATTATACTTCCACCAAATTTGTTTGGCTTCTTTTTGAAGACCTCAGGCCAGGGTCAACTTGTGGGTTAAACTAATGTATTCATGTAACTTTTTCAGGGAGCATTTTTCCAATATTGAATGAAATATCAGTGATGAATTAAATATAATAACTTTTAATATTTGCCTGCAGGCTTTGTAATTTTAAGAGTTTGTCATGAAAATCTATTGTTTCAACAATATTTTATATGCTTGTACTGTATATAACGGCATGTTTGATGTTTTATGTAGAAGTATATTTGTATAGACTACTACACCTAATATGTACAAACTACTACACCTAATAATAATACAACACCCGTTCTGCCAGTCACCTTCTGTTAAAGGTCCACAAAGCACACACATCTCTGGATCGCTCCTCTTTTCAGTTCGCTGCAGCTAGCGACTGGAACGAGCTACAAACAAACACTCAAACTGGACAGTTTTATCTCCATCTCTTCATTCAAAGACTCAATCATGGACACTCTTACTGACAGTTGTGGCTACTTGTGGCGTAATCGACTATTGTCTCTGCCTTCTTGCCTTTGTGCTGTTGTCTGTGCCCAATAATGTTTGTACCATGTTGTGCTGCTGCCATGTGTTGCGACCATGCTGTATTGTCATGTGTTGCTGCCATACTATGTTGTCATCTTAGGTCTCTCTTGATGTAGTGTTGTGGTGTCTTTCTTGTCGTGATGTGTGTTTTGCCCTATATTTCTATTTTTAATCCCTGCCTCAGTCCCCACAGGAGGCCTTTTGCCCTTTGGTAGGCCGTCATTGCAAATTAGAATTTGTTCTTAACTGACTTGCCTAGTTAAATAAAAAAAATAAAAAAATATATGATAATAATAATAATATAGAATAGTAGAGGCATTTTAATTTAACTGAATTAAATTATATTTCCAATAAATTCCTTATCCTGTTTACTACTTCGATTCGAATTCAATTCAAATTCAATAATTTATTTGGAATTTGAAGCATTCTCAATTCAATTCTGAATTGAGCCCAACCCTGTTTGCTATTGAAGATTGACAGTATTATTATTTTTTTAAACTGATATTCCCGTTCAAGTCAGCGTTGTCTGATAGGTGTGTGGCCCTCCAAACATCTTTGAGGTACCATTTGAAAGTTGAACCTTCTATTGTATTCCCATTTTAGTACATTTAACAGCCAAAACATGACTCCCACCCTGTATTCAAGAGCATGCTGAATTGAGCAAAACCCTGCTGTGAATCTCTTCTGGGAAGAAATCACAAGTGTACCGTACAGATTGTGACATTAGCCTGGCTCAGACTGGAATGGCGGATTCTGGCCAAAAGGGGGAGACCCTGCCACACACCGAGGGAGAACGTACAACCCTTACTCAGAGGAGTGAATGTAAGTACTAAATCTCTTCATAATTTTCATATGCCTGGCCCTACAGTGCATTTGGAAAGTATATAGATTACTTTTTCCACATTTTGTTACGTTACAGCAGTATTCTAAAATTGATTTTTTTAAATAAATAATTCTCACACAATACCCCATAATGACAAAGTGAAAACAGGTTTTTAGAAAAAAAAATCAGAAATACCTCATTTACATTTTAGTCAGACCCTATGAGACTCGAAATTGAGTTCAGGTGCATCCTGTTTCTATTGGTCATCCTTGAGATGTTTCTACAACTTGATTGGAGTCCACCTGTGGTAAATTCAATTGATTGGAAATTATTTGGAAAGGCACACACCTGTGTATATAAGGTCTCACAGTTGACAGTGCATTTCAGAGCAAAAGGTTGAAGGAATGAGGTCGAAGGAATTGTCCGTAGAGCTGCGAGACAGGATTGTGTCGAGGCACAGATCTGGGGAAGGGTACCAAAACATTTCTGTAATATTGAAAGTCCCCAAGAACAGAGTGGCCTCCATCATTCTTAAATGGAAGAAGTTTGGAACCACCATGATTCTTCCTAGAGCTGGCCGCCCGGCCAAAATTAGCAATCGGGGGAGAAGGTCTTGGTCAGGGAGGTAACCAAGAACCCGATGGTCACTCTGACAAAGCTCTGTGGAGATGGGAGAACCTTCCAGAAGGACAACCATCTCTGCAGCACTCTACCAATCAGGCGTTTATGGTAGAGTGGCCAGATGGAAGTCACTCCTCAGTAAAAGGCACATGACAGCCCGCTTGGAGTTTGCCAACAGGCATCTAAAGGACTCTCAGACCATGAGAAACAAGATTCTCTGGTCTGTTGAAAACAAGATTGAACACTTTGGCTGGATTGTCAAGCGTCACGTCTGGAGGACGTTGGTGGCATCTTCATGCTGTGGGGATTTATTTCAGTGGCAGGGACTGGGAGACTAGTCAGGATCGACGGAAAGATGAACGGAGCAAAATACAGAGAGATCCTTGATAAGAACCTGCTCCAGAGCGCTCAGGACCTCCGACTGGGGGTGAAGGTTCACCTTCCAACAGGACAGCGACTCTAAGCACACAGCCAAGACAACACAGGAGTGGCTTCAGGACAAGTCTCTGAATGTCCTTGAGTGGCCCAGCCAGAGCCCAGACTTGAACCCGTTTGAAAATCTCTGGAGAGACCTGGAAATAGCTGTGCAGCGACTCTCCCCATCCAACCTGACAGAGCTTGAGAGGATCTGCGAGAAGAATGTGAGAAACTCCCCAAATACAGGTGTCCCAAGCTTATAGTGTCATAACCAAGAAGACTAGAGGCTGTAATCACTGCCAAAGGTGCTTCAACAAAGTACTGAGTAAAAGGGTATGAATACTTATGTAAATGTGATATTTCAGTTTTTTGTGCAAGAATTTCTCAAATCCAGTTTTTGCTTTGTCATTATGGGGTATTGTGTGTAGATTGATGAGTGAAAAAAACTATTTAGTCACTTTTAGAATAAGGCTGTAACGCAACAAAATGTGGAAAAAGTCAAGGTGTCTGAATACTTTCCGATTGCACTGTATATACTGAATCTACTTCCTATTGACATTGCTTCTGTAGCTCATCTCACTGCACACACAACAGTTAGAGCTAAGTTCACTAGAGACGATAGATTTAGTTTCATTCAGAATGTGTCTCTTGCAGGGTGTGAGATGTACCTGGAGGAAATATACCACTTTGCTCACGCTGCATTCAAGACTACCTAGCTGCTCTGCACGCGTTTCTCACCTACACAAACAAAAGGAGAAACCTACTACTCCAACCTACTACAATCTTTGATCGATTGAAAAGGACGTTCAGGAGAGCAACCCTTTTAGACCTCAACAGATGCTACGTGGACGGGGTTTTACAGAATACGCAGAGAACTGTTCTGATACCAAGAGGAACTAATGCTGTGGTCTTCAACCACACACAGACAGTAACTCTGTCCTTCTCTGCTACCATTTCCATGACATTATTTGGTTCCAATTTAAAAGGAATTTGTTTTTGAGAAGTTGACAAAAAAAAGGGGCCTAGCCCTAAGGAGATTTAACTAAAGTCAGATTATGTAATAATGAGACTCCCTCTGCTAGAACACTTCCCCTTTGTCTAATTTACTGACTCAATATCCTGTTATTTAGCAGTACACTGCCCTAAGCTGTGAGAGACGAGCAAGACAAACGGTTTAGATTCCTTTGAGAAACAGTGTTGTGACAATGAGCACTGGGATTTGGCGTGACATTTCTCAGCAAGACCTCACCACAGGCCAATTGCAGCCTCTCAGTTCCATAGTCCTTTGGCTGTACATTTGGGTCACCAACCAATGCTTTCCCAACGGCTAATTTTCTCTCTGGTTGTCACACCACCTAAAAGGGAGTTGTACTTAAAAAAAAAAGCTGAGATCCAACTCAATTTCGTTGGGCTTTTAACTCTGCACATTTTGAGTGATTGTTAACCGCTACAGATTTATAAATCTTACAATAAAATAAGTTGTTTTGTTTGCAAAAATAACTTGCCTTGTTTGCAATTTACTGCTAGATGATTAGATTTGACCCTGCATGTCACTTCACTACATTAGCTTTCAGATCAGAGTGGCACTTTTATAATACAATGGTTCTGTATAAGCAACTTTATACTATATAAATTCATTCATTACAAATTATAACTACAATCATTGCTATTTAGAACTAATGTTATACTGTAATTTATTTAAATTACACTACAACAATAATTTGTGACAATACAACTTCTAACTCAAAATGGAATTCAGATATTATTCTCCCATTGTGGACGTAATTCATTATGTTATGACACTTTAGGTGTGCTCTCACATACTCCGTGAGTGTCCCTGAGCAAGGCTGGTGTAATGTGTGTATATGGGAGGCGAAGTCAAGTGCAGGAGAGCTGAGTATAATAAACAGGCGCACTTTAATACCGGTTACCAAATGACAGCACATAACACATACAAGTGCCAAAAACACGGTCTAAAACAAAAGTGCCATGCCTGACAATCGTCCACGTAACAAATAACAATCACTCACGAATACCACATGGGGAACAGAGGGTTAAATCATTAACAAGTGATTGGTGAGTGAAGCCGGGTGTGATAACACAAAGACAGAACAAATGGAAAATGAAAAGTGGATCGGCGGTGGCTAGAAAGCCGGTGATGTCGACCGCCGAACGAACAGGGAGAGGGAACGACTTCGGCTGAAGTCGTGACAGCTGGTCATTCCCTAACTGAATAGTTGCCAAGGGCACAGACAGATCAATAAACCTGTTGAAGACCACAGAATCCTCGTCCCCACCGGCATTATAAGGTTCTCCTCCTCTCTAGAACCTAAGAACCAGTTCAGCAGAAAATTATTTCAACATGATATTAGTACAAGAATCAATACTTCTTCAAAAAAGAAACAAGTATATGTCGCAATGTGCGTTGAGAGTCGGGAAGCAAGTTCAGGGAGTGAGTGAGGACCGCCACAGGAAAGGAAGACCCAGAGTTACCTCTGCTGCAGAGGATAAATTCATTAGAGTTAACTGCACCTCAGATTGCAGCCCAAATAAATGCTTCAAAGAGTTCAAGTAACAGACACATCTCAACATCAACTGTTCAGAGGAGACTGTGTGGAGACTGCTGCCTCCACAATCACCCAACCTCAACCCAACCGAGATGGTTTGGGATGAGTTGGACTGCAGAGTGGAGGAAAAGCAGCCAACAAGTGCTCAACATATGTGAGAACTCCTTCAAGACTGTTGGAAAATCATTCCTCAAGAAGCTGGTTGAGAGAATGCCAAGAGCGTGCAAAGCTGTCATCAAGGCAAAGGGTGGCTACTTTGAAGAATCTAAAATAGAATATATATTTTGATTTGGTTACTACATGATTCCGTATGTGCTATTTCATAAATTTGATGTCTTCAACTGTGTAGAAAATAGTAAAAATAAAAAAGGGACCTTGAATATGTAGGTGTGTCAACTTCTGACTGGTACTGTATATATAGTTTAAATTGTTACTTTTTTTGTTGTTGTTTCTCTGTGATACTACTAGCCACCTAGCAATTGTATGGAGTTGGTTGGTTCCCAATGTCCCAACTTCATAACTAGCACCCTACGGGATCTTCCATGTCTTTGGACTCTTTAGAGTAGCTCCAATTATTGTAGTTCTGGTTTGCAGATTCTTATTTATGATCAACGATATTTATGTGTGTGTGTGTGTGTGTGTGTGTGTGTGTGTGTGTGTGTGTGTGTGTGTGTGTGTGTGTGTGTGTGTGTGTGTGTGTGTGTGTGTGTGTGTGTGTGTGAGAGAGAGACTGTGTGTGTGTGTCACTCAAGTCATGATAACTCTCAGTAAGAATCCGTAAATCACACCTAACTGTTCCAGTTGAAATAAAGACAAATGATTAAACTTGTCTTTTTTGCATTTTATTCTAAACATAAAAAATCTTATAATATCTTTTTGATAAAAAAAAGATAAAAAAGGTAACATTACATTTAACATTTTAGTCATTTAGCCAACACTCCTATCCAAAGTGACTTACAGTCAATGCATCCTGTTTCAATATGCTTTGTGTTGTACTCACGACAGACAAAGATATATAGTTAAGCAAACTTTACGAGGCATGTTGTCAACCAGCACATTAATAAAGTAAGCAACAACTGGTTTCCGTTTCCTGTGTAACATCAATATGAGTAACATCAATATTGCTACACATTCAACTAAGGAAGGTAAAGACAACCACATATCACAGTCATTGCAAGGAAAATCCGTGCCTGTGAGAAAAACAAGTGCGAGTGCAGAAAGACAAATACAAGAGTGATGTGCTATAAGAATTGAGTTAAAATAATCATGAAACATAATAATATTTAATTTACCCCTGAGAAATGATCGATGGACCTCAGGGTTGGGGTCAATTTCATTTCAATTCAGTCATTTCTCAAAGCTTTTCCACTAAGAAAAATGTCCATTTGAATTTCAGTTTACTTCCTGACCCCAACCCTGATGGACACACAGCAGCACAAGGGCTACAATGACTACTATTTCTACAACTTCCCTAAAATTGCCAAAACGGTCAAAGTGATGACCAGGGAAACCACTAGGATGACGCTAAAGACTTTGCAGGATCTGGAACACCGTTTTCTCAGCGATAGTCCCGGCGGGGACATGGTCGCGTCCTGCTCCGGATCCAAAAGGGTCCGGACCGAATTGTCCCAAGTTGTCTGGTCGGGACGAGATCGTTTTGAGTGTTCGGAGTCAAACTTCAACGAGATGACATCCATTTTTTGCTATAAATAAACAACAAGAGAGATTACATTTTTTGCTATAATGTAGGGAGTTGTACATCTGAATGCATTCAACTGAAATGCATCTTCCACATGTAACCCAATCCCTCTGAATCTGAGAGGTGTGGGTGGCTGCCATAACCAACATCCAAGGCATCCAGGGAAAAGTGGGTTAACTGCCTTGCTCAGATTTACATATTTTGACCTTCTCAGCTCGGGGATTTGATCCAGCATTACTGGCCCAACGCTCTAACCACTAGGCTACCACCAGACTACCTGAAACAACGACAAGACATGTTGGCTCTTTGGTCTTCCTTTCTTCTTTGATTTGTACTCAAAATAATCACAGACAGAAAGGTGTCATTCATGTAAATTCATGTTTTTAAACAGATAATATATCCTCTATTACAAATAGGCCTAATAGCATGCCATTTGTAACATAACTATTTTACTATTTATAAAAATAATACAACTATTTTATGTACTAGGCTATATGACCTAAGCAACCAAAACACTTTGGCAAATTACCTATGGACTTAACCAGTCCCGCAACTTTGGTTTTAGAAGTGAGGGGGACATAATTATATATATTTTTTATCCAGTTGTATAAACACTCCTAACAGCCTACCCGACGCTCGGAGGCGTCCGCATTCTCTTAAAGGGGGGTGGGGGGGGATTTCTCAAGCTCAGCATCCCGAATCATCCGTATCAAATCCGGATTTACAAGGTGGGTGCGTTTGGCGTCAAACTCCCCCCGGCGGCTGCCCTGCTTGTGCTCGGTGACATAGGTGGCCATCACGTCCTGCACGTCCCCCTGCTTCAGCCTTATGATGATGCGGTCCTTGTCCTCTCTCACGTAGTTCGGTAGGTCCTCGGCTTTGGGAAAGGTCAATGTGTTCAATGTTGCCCACCTCGAAGTAGCGTTCCCTGCGGCCCGTGAGGTCCGGGAGAATCTTCTCATAGTTGCCAAAGTAGTGGAAGCCGAAGTCCTCTTCCTCAAGATTGCACAGTAACAGCATGTTGCCGTGTTGATTGAACTCCACGCATTCAGTGGCGAACCAGTAGAGGAGCCTAAGTCCATGTCGTGGGGGAGGCTGGCCGAAGCCATTGTCCTTAAGGTCTTGTATGGTGCTTCGCTGCCTACGTTCTTCGACAGACCGCACCATCTTGAACTGTACGGATAGAGATAGAAGGGGGATTGGAGAGACAGAGAGAGTCAAACTGAGCGAAAAGACTAAAGAGAGAGAGACAGATACAGGGAGAATGGGGAAGTGATATTCAGGCATTAAAGTAGAGTAGTAAAACCAATATCCAAACCATTTTTACTTTTTCAAACAAGTAGATTGCTAATAACACCAACCACCATATAGTCAGTGGAAACCCATCATTTAGGGCAGGTGGGGCAGAGGCCCACATTTTCTGAAACAAAAAATAAAATAAAAATGTATTTTTATAATTTTTTTTTTTTGGGGGGGGGGGTCAGCTTGCCTGTTTTGCATGTTATTTTGGTATTAATATGTGTCACGTATCAGTTTTCAAACAATTTAAAAATACACTGCTCAAAAAAATAAAGGGAACACTAAAATAACACATCCTAGATCTGAATGAATTAAATATTATTGTTAAATACTTTTTTCTTTACATAGTTGAATGTGCTGACAACAAAATCACACAAAAATTATCAATGGAAATCAAATGTATCAACCCATGGAGGTCTGGATTTGAAGTCACACTCAAAATTAAAGTGGAAAACCACACTACAGGCTGATCCAACTTTGATGTAATGTCCTTAAAACAAGTCCAAATGAGGCTCAGTAGTGTGTGTGGCCTCCACGTGCCTGTATGACCTCCCTACAACGCCTGGGCATGCTCCTGATGAGATGGCGGATGGTCTCCTGAGGGATCTCCTCCCAGACCTGGACTAAAGCATCCGCCATCTCCTGGACAGTCTGTGGTGCAATGTGGCGTTGGTGGATGGAGCGAGACATGATGTCCCAGATGTGCTCAATTGGATTCAGGTCTGGGGAACGGGCGGGCCAGTCCATAGCATCAATGCCTTCCTCTTGCAGGAACTGCTGACACACTCCAGCCACATGAGGTCTAGCATTGTCTTGCAATAGGAGGAACCCAGGACCAACCGCACCAGCATATGGTCTCACAAGGGGTCTGAGGATCTTATCTCGGTACCTAATGGCAGTCGGGCTACCTCTGGCGAGCACATGGAGGGCTGTGCGGCCCCCCAAAGAAATGCCACCCCACACCATGACTGACCCACCGCCAAACCGGTCATGCTGGAGGATGCAGGCAGCAGAACGTTCTCCACGGTGTCTCCAGATTCTGTCACGTCTGTCACGTGCTCAGTGTGAACCTGCTTTCATCTGTGAAGAGCACAGGACACCAGTGGCAAATTTGCCAATCTTGGTGTTCTCTGGCAAATGCCAAACGTCCTGCACGGTGTTGGGCTGTAAGCACAACCCCCACCTGTGGACGTCGGGCCCTCATACCACCCTCATGGAGTCTGTTTCTGACCGTTTGAGCAGACACATGCACATTTGTGGCCTGTTGGAGGTCATTTTGCAGGGCTCGGGCAGTGCTCCTCCTGCTCCTCCTTGCACGAAGGCGGAGGTAGCGGTCCTGCTGCTGGGTTGTTGCCCTCCTACGGCCTCCTCCACGTCTCCTGATGTACTGGCCTGTCTCCTGGTAGCGCCTCCATGCTCTGGACACTACGCTGACAGACACAGCAAACCTTCTTGCCACAGCTCGCATTGATGTGCCATCCTGGATGAGCTGCACTACCTGAGCCACTTGTGTGGGTTGTAGACTCCGTCTCATGCTACCACTAGAGTGAAAGCACTGCCAGCATTCAAAAGTGACCAAAACATCAGCCAGGAAGCATAGGAACTGAGAAGTGGTCTGTGGACACCCCCTGCAGAACCACTCCTTTATTGGGGGTGTCTTGCTAATTGCCTATAATTTCCACCTGTTGTCTATTCCATTTGCACAACACCATGTGAAATGTATTGTCAATCAGTGTTGCTTCCTAATTGGACAGTTTGATTTCACAGAAGTGTGATTGACTTGGAGTTACATTGTGTTCTTTAAGTGTCCCCTTTATTTTTTTCAGCAGTGTATATATGTCTCATTGAGTTATTAAAGCCGAATACAAACAGGCATCTCCAAAATGCAGGGGTTTCAGCCTAGCTCAGTGCTATCTGTGGTGTTGGGGCAGGCCAGCAGAAAATAGGAGTATTGCACTGTGATTAACTCAATGTTTTGTCACTCATGGGACACTACGTTACCCGCCTTTAGTAAGGGGAGACATTAGGAATGTGAGCCCTCCGGTGGTGTCCTGCCATATACTTAGATTAGAAGTGCCCCTCCAAGAAGGATCAAGGTCATTGGCCACAGAAGTGACATCAAATCTCGTTATATGTACAGTAGCTTTGATTGGACTGATGATGTCAACATCATACTTTCACAATCTCAACTAGCAGTCATCAGCATGACTCATGAATCAAGTCTACTGGCAAGTCCTTTTTAATCCTTGTCATATGAAGATAAAATATAGATAAAATGTATCGGTGTTCATTGGGGCGGCAGGGTACCCTAGTGGTTAGAGCGTTGGACTAGTAACCGGAAGGTTGCAAGTTCAAATCCCCGAGCTGACAAGGTACGAATCTGTCGTTCTGCCCCTGAACAGGCAGTTAACCCACTGTTCCTAGGCTGTCATTGAAAATAAGAATTTGTTCTTAATTCTGACTTGCCTTAAATAAAGGTAAATAAAATCATCCTTTGGACACAAACATTACGCAACATTTTGGAAATGTGCAAATTCAACAATGAATTGTTTGGAAGTGTGGCTAACCAGAAGTCAGACTGGGAAAATGTGTTTTGAACGGTCATCCAGAATTCTAAATCTTTTTCTTTGATGAAAAAATTAGCCAACGGAGGACTGCCGCACAACAAGGTGAGTCCAAAAATGTCTTATATGCTGCTGCTGCAAAAATGATGCAATATGCCAGGGAGATATGGTCAGCCATATCAGCTATGTTTTTTTTTAAAGGTTGTAAATGAGGCTGAATGAATTGTTTCGCTGCCAGACAAGGCTCCGCTGATAGCCAGGTGTAGCAGTGGTAAGGATTCACTCCATTTTGCTGGAAAGAAAGCTCTGCTGTTGGGACAGCTTTATGAAGGCCCTAACAGTTTGTGGGCACCGCTTGTCGCTGTTATAGTGCAATTAATGTATTGTTTAGCGCTGTGTATTGGCTTTGCAGGCATCTAAAAAAAAATGTGTTTGCTCCATCAAGATTTACATGCATATAGTCATGTTCATAACACACTGTTGCATATATAAACCCTACGCACACGCAGGCAAGGACACACACACACACACACGCACACACACACACACACACACACACACACACACACACACACACACACACACACACACACACACACACACACACACACACACACACACATACAGTGCTTGACTTGGGGAGCTCACCAGAGCTGAGAACCAGGACCTCAAATTTTCCACTGCTTGAGCTCCTGTTCCTCTTATAGAATATTTGCTCAAAGGTATTGTGGCGCTCCAGCACCTAAATGTGAACATTACCTGCACCGAAAATGAGTATCAACACTGATTTTGGTCTGTCAAGAACTGTATAGACATACACAGACACAAGAGGCTGCCTCTTCACTACTTTTTGAAGATGTGGTGGCTAGTCTGCGACTGTGACAGATTGATTATTCACATAGACTTATGCAATGGACTGATTGTTGCTAAGGTAAGAGGTGAGAGGGAGGGACGACCATGGAAGGGTTCATCAGGCTGAGGAAACCACATTGAAAATTGTCATAAGAACCCTGCTCAGGACTATGTGGGTTTTCATGTCTGCATTAGCTTTACTGTAGAGTACTGTGCGTGCACAATAGTGTTTCAGGTTACTTTGAAGGCAAGATTCAAATGTATGTCAATGGACCTTACCTTGCACCTAGTCACATATAATAATAATACATTGCATGCACTTAAACGTTGTGATAAATCGTGCGTCGCAGTCTCTCCCCGTGTGCGTACTCGTGCACATAGACTTGGCCGCGATCACGCGAACCCCAATGCTGCGTAATTTGCGCGCCGCCTTCCACCAGAGACACTTGGGTGAATTGTACCTTTCACGGATTGAAGATACATGTTCCGTTTTCAGGTGAGCAGTGTTTAGAGTACCTCTGGCAATTTCTCTACACATTTTAGCTAGCGTTCCCTCAAGACGAGTTGAAGTGTGGCCATTTTCTGGAGGATATTGCCTTTTACTTATCGACTCCGTTGACAAAATTCCTCCGTGCGGCCTACCAAGCTTTCCCTGGCTAATTGTCCCCGACACCTTGTCCCCCACTGTCACCGGCCTGGGTGTCCAGTGAACGGAGTATGGACATGGCTGTCGGGCTCAAGATTTTACCTTAAAAGAAAAGTACTAAAGAATGCTGGATTTTTATTAGGAAATGTTCCTAATAAGTTCGATACTATCGACGTGGATCCCGTGTGATGTAACCTAACTAGCTAGTTTGCGCAGCCTTCCACTGCTAACGTTAGCTTGCTTTTCTGGTTCGCTATTTTGTCTGGGAAACATTGTCTTGATAGTTGATAAGATGGCTAGCTAAGTCGCTAGATAGGTGGCTCATGTTTGACAGTGCATTATAAGATTCAGAAGTATAATTGCTATGCTAATTTTCTTTGAAATGGAAATACAGTGTATTGTTGACAAGTGAGTCGATTGATAAAGCCAAGGTGATTTGGATCACTCTGCCTGTGAAATGCTGGACTGTTCTTCTCCGATTTGTCTTCTAAACTAACGTTAACATTTTCATAGACGTTAATGTCTTAACAGTAAGGTTATATCTTTGGGCTAGTTACTTCAAAACTAGCGGCACCAATCAATCTAGTTGCAGAGGTAACTAGCTGGCAGCATTGACCTCCCCCATCCACGTGGGTTCACGAAATACTCACAATATAATATATATAGGGTTCTAATAATTCGCTATCAAATTGAGGGAAATCTGTCATTTCGTTCCTATTGTACCCAGAGCCTCATCTGCGGATGAAGTCAATCATTTTTGCTTGAGGAGCTTGCTAAGAAACCTGCCTCGACTATAATTATCTAAAAAATGATTTTTGACATTTGTTGAAAAACAACATTTTGCATGAGGAAAAACAACATTCTAGACTTAGTTCTTAAATCTTTAAATTTCTTGACCTCATCACCTCCCCTCCCTTCAACAACAATCAATATATCTCTTGTTGCTTCTCTTTCTGCCCCATAGCTCCTTTCTGTCATCCTTCCATATCTCTCTCATACCTTCTTTCTCCTATCCCTCTCATCCCTCCCTCCTTACTCTCTCTCATCCCTCCCTCCTTACTCTCTCTCATCCCTCCCTCCTTACTCTCTCTCATCCCTCCCTCCTTACTCTCTCTCATCCCTCCCTCCTTACTCTCTCTCATCCCTCCCTCCTTACTCTCTCTCATCCCTCCCTCCTTACTCTCTCTCATCCCTCCCTCCTTACTCTCTCTCATCCCTCCCTCCTTACTCTCTCTCATCCCTCCCTCCTTACTCTCTCTCATCCCTCCCTCCCTCCCTCCTTACTCTCTCTCATCCTTACTCTCTCTCATCTCTCTTTCATCCCTCCCTCCTTACTCTCTCTCATCTCTCTCTGTTCTCTCTCCCTCTAGTCCCTTGATGAAGATTGTACCCTGGAGAAGGAGGAGGGGCTGGTAGAAGAAGAAGATGAGATTGACCAGTTTAATGACGACACCTTCGGAGATGGGGCCATCGGTGAGTCACTTGCCCGTCTTTCACCAACTGACTGACAAAACGCATTAAACTATTTTACACAACTAAAATTAAATAAATACTAGCAAACCGGGCCTGAAAACTAACAAACTAAACTGAATAAAAAAATAAAATGGACAAATCTAAAATAATAAACTTGGGCCATTGGATGGCCCCTTTAGCCTTGTGGGAAATGCCCTCTGTATAATCGCAAATACAACTCGCACACTTTACAGTTTTGGAAACATTTGAAGCGTAACTTTCAAATGAACATGGGGGGGGGAAAATGTAAAATACAAAAGATGCACTTTCTGTATGCAGTTTAGCAAAGTTGCGCCCAGCTGTGGTTTGAGTAACACCTGCTTCTGACCGGAAAAATGAAAATGCAAGCGCAAGGTGAGAGGATGTTTGGTACCTCGGCAGGAGGCTGTTTTACAGCCGGATGCAACTTTGCTAAACCGCTTACAGTAAGTGTAGCTTTTGCATTTGAAAGATTATTTCTCGCTGGTACTAAAGTTAAGTTCCAACGGTTCCTTAAAGGGTAAGCAAGGATTACGTTAAAACAAAGCGTCAGGATTGTGGTTCACATGGAGCATCTGAGACCCCCCCACCCCCATGTGTTCTCGAAAGCTGTTTCGCCTAGGCTGAAGCTGCTTTTGAGAAACGGTCCCATAAAGAATAGAAAGTTCACGCACTGTAATGTTTTCTGTTTTGTAGGACTGTCTCAACTAAAACAAATTTCTGTTCTTTCGACCAATCGATGAAATCAACTGTGTGTAGGCTACTGAGCTTGTCTGATGTTTTGAGCACGCTGATTAAATCATTTAGATACGCAAAGGAAGCAAACCTGTTCCCGACTCTCTCTCCCTCCCGCTGCGCCTGGCCTTCGCGGATTCTGCTGTTATGCTCCTAATAGGCTACACCAGGCATCGGCAGCCAATTCCATTTGGAGTGCCAATTTATCTTACCATTTCTACCGATCTGCGTGCCAGTTATGATTTTTAAATGCACATTTTCGTGGAACAGTTTAATTTATAATAAAGTCTTCATATCTCAGTCATTATGTGGTAAATCAAAATTCTAAAAGTAAATTCCCGAGCCGTTGCAAACTATGTAAAAATATCCTACAAGAGCCAACAAATCAAAACATTGCAGCCAGCAGGTAGAGAATATTCTATACATCCCAATGGTTAGGTATGGCCTGTCTGCCACGAACTTGAAACATTGTATCAACTATTAATAACTTGGGTCTCTTGAAGCTGGCATAAGCAAACATGCAACAATGCATAAAATATTCTGTACCCTCACTTTCCTGCTCCAGACAGACATAGCTGTAGGCTGTTTTGTGCAGGGGATAAGAAGTAATCAGGTAGGCCTATTTTATGATTTCCACCAGATCAGAGCATGACATTTTATTCCCCCTTTCATGCTGAGTGGCTATCAAAAGGAGAGAGCTGGGGAACTATTGTCATTCTCAATGGATGTAAAAACAGACTGTTTACTTGCTGTTTGAAGTGAAAAGAAAATTGCTTTGAACTTCAACAGTGGTGGTGAGTTAAGAATCAGAAATGTTATCAGATCTCCAAATGGGCACATTTATAGGCCTACATTTATGCCTGGGCCTACTTCTATGAATGATCAGGTGCGAGTCCTTACTGAACATTGACAGGAGCGCTACAAACAAATGACAATGTATACATTAACAACTCCTAAATGGAATGAAACAAACCAACTTGTTCCTCACAAGTGTAGCCTAGATTGTGCAGTCTGCAAAACAATGTGACCACTCCTACAATGAGAATGGTAAAAGATTGCAATAAAAATATATTGAATGCATTAACATATATTACCGTAACCAAACAAACATTGTAGATTAGAATTATGGGAATTCATGGAAAATCTACAAATGGTGGTACTGGTGTGCCATCCCCACGGCTTCCGAAATACATTTGTCCACTGAGACAGGTGTGAATCAGACCGGTGTCTCGTGCCATAAAAAAAGATATACAGTACCAGTCAAAAGTTTGGACACCTACTCATTCAAGGGTTTTAATTTTATTTTTACATTGTAGAATAATAGCGAATACATCAAAACTATGACATAACAGATGTTAAAATGGCGCCGACATAGGGCTGCCGTGCTTCTAGCTCTTAGGTAACTTTGCAGTATTTAGTTTTTTTGTCATTTCTTACATTATTAGGCCAGAATTGTTTTGTGCTATTACATACAGCTGTGAAGAACATCTGGTTATCAGTGTGGCTGTAACTCACCAGCATTACGACCAGGAATTTCTCTAATCGGATCCTTTGTTCACACCCCAACGGGCAATTGAAATGATTCCAGAGGCTGACCCAAAACACTGCCTGTGGAGGAGAGGTACTCGGAGTGGACTTCTAGTCCGGCTCAGGATGCGTGCACACCGACCACCGCTTCCAAGTATATTACTCACTAATGTTCAGTCTCTGGATAATGAAGTTAACGAGCTCAGGGCGAGGATTTCCTTCCAGAGTGACATCAAGGATGGTAACATCCTTTGTTTCACGGAAACATGGCTCTCTCGGGATATACTGTCTGAGTCCTACAGCCAGTTGCGTTGTCAGTTCATCGTGCAGACAGGTATAAATATTGCTCCGGGAAGGAGGACGGGTTTATATGTTTCATGATTAACTACTCATGGTGTGATTGTGATAACAACATACAGGAACTCAAGTCCTTTTGTTCTCCCGGCCAAGAATACCTCACAATCAAATGCTGACTGCTATTGACTATTCAACGCTGGTCTGACCAATCGGAATCCACACTTCAAAATTGTTTTGATCACGTGGACTGGGAATATGAAGTGTAGCCTCCGAGAATAACATTGACAAATACACAGACACGTGACTGAGTTCATCAGAAAGTGTATAGGAGATGTTGTACCCACTGTGACTATTAAAACCTACCCTAACCAGAAACCATGGATAGATGGCAGCATTCGTGCGAACCATCACATTTATACATGGCAAGGTGACTGAGAATATGGCCGAATACAAACAGCATAGTTATTCCCGCCGTAGGCAATCAAACAAGCGACATGTGAGTGAAGAGACGAAGTTGAGTCACAATTCAATGGCTCAGACACGAGATGTATGTGGCAGGGTCGACAGATTTTCACCAACTACAAAGGGAAAACCAGCCACGTTGTGGACACAGTCTTCCTTTCTTCGCCTGCTTTGACGATAACACACTGCCACCGATGCGGCCCGCTACCATGGACTGTGGGCTCCTTCTCCGTGGCAGACGTGAGTACCACTTTTAAGCGTGTTAACCCTCGCAAGGCATCCGGCCCAGACGACATCCCTAGCCGCGTCCTCAGAGCATGCGCAGACCACCTGGCTGGAGTGTTTACGGACATATTCAATCTCCTTATCCCAGTCTGCTTCAAGTTGGCCACCATTGTTCCTATACCCAAGAAAGCAAAAGTAACTGAACTAAATTATTACCGTCCCGTAGCACTCACTCCTGTCATCATGAAGTGCTTTGAGAGGCTAGTCAAGGATCATATCACATCCACCTTACCTTCCACCCTAGATCCACATCAAGTTGCTTACCGCCCTAATAAAGCCACAGACGACGCAATCACACTGCCCTATCCCATCTAGACAAGAGGAATACCCATGTAAGAATGCTGTTCATTGACGAAAGCTCAGCATTCAATGCCATAGTACCCTCCAAGCTCATCATTAAGCTCGAGGCCCTGGGTCTGTCCCCGCCCTGTGCAACTGGGTCCTGGACTGATGGGTTCCAGGACTTCCTGGACTTCCAGTCCTCCTGTTATCCACTCATTACCTGTATTAACTCCACCTGTTTGAACTTGTTACCTGTATAAAACAAAGACACCTGTCCACACACTGCAGACTCTAACCTCTCCACAATGGCCAAGACCAGAGAGCTGTGTAAGGACATCAGCGTGGTGTGGGTTAAATTGTAGACCTGCAGTGGGGAGAACAAGATTTTGGGATGGGATTCTTTTATCATAGGTACACTTCAACTGTGAGAGACTGCTAAAGCAGCTTGCATGTAAGTATTTGATCACCTACCAAAGGCAGCTCTCACAGCTGTTTTCTTTGGCTGTTATCCACTCAATTATTAGAAAATGGAAGAAGTTCAAGATGATGGTCAATCATCAGGACAATAGGCAAGCAGCTTCTGGGCAACAGCTCCAATTATTAGAAAATGGAAGAAGCAAGATCTCAATCATTGTGGGGCCTCAATCACTTGTGGGGTCATGAGGAAGGTGAGGGATCAGCTCAGAACTACACGGCAGGACCTGGTCAATGACCTGAAGAGAGCTGGGACCACAGTCTTAAAGAAAACCATTAGTAACACACTACGCCGTCATGGATTAAAATCCTGCAGCTCACGCAAGGTCCCCCTGCTCAAGCCAGCGCATGTCCAGGCCCGTCTGAAGTTTGCCAATGACCATCTGGATGATCCAGAGGAGGAATGGGAGAAGGTGTGTGGTCTGATGAGACACAAATATAGCTTTTTGGTCTAAACTCCACTCGCCGTGTTTGGAGGAAGAAGGATGAGTACAACCCCAAGAACATCATCCCAACCGTGAAGCATGGAGGTGGAAACATAATTCTTTGGGGATGCTTTTCTGTAAAGGGGACAGGATGACTGCACCGTATTGAGGGGAGGATGGATGGGGCCATGTATCGTGAGATCTTGGCCAACAACCTCCTTCCCTCAGTAAGAGCATTGAAGATGGGTTGTGGCTTGGTCTTCCAGCATGACAACGACCCGAAACACACAGCCAGGGCAACTGAGTGGCTCCGTAAGAAGCATCTCAAGATCCTGGAGTGGCCTAGCCAGTCTCCAGACCTGAACCCAATAGAAAATCTTTGGAGGGAGCTGAAAGTCCGTATTGCCCAGCGACAGCCCCGAAATCTGAAGGATCTGGAGAAGGTCTGTATGAAGGAGTGGGCCAAAATCCCTGCTGCAGTGTGTGCAAACCTGGTCAAGAACTACAGGAAACGTATGATCTCTGTGGATATATTGAAGCAACATCTTAAGACATCAGTCAGGAAGTTAAAGCTTGGTTGCTAATGGGTCTTCCAAATGGACAATGACCCCAAGCATACTTCCAAAGTTGTGGCAAAATGGCTTAAGGATAACAATGTCAAGGTATTGGAGTGGCCATCACAAAGCCCTGACCTCAAACCCATAGAAAATCTGTGGGCAGAACTGAAAAAGTGTGTGTGAGCAAGGAGGCCTCCAAACCTGACTCAGTTACACCAGCTCCGTCAGGAGGAATGGCCCACAATTCACCCAACTTATTATGGGAAGCTTGTGGAAGGCTACCTGAAATGTTTGACCCAAATGAAACAATTTAAAGGCAATGCTACCAAATACTAATTGAGGGTATGTAAACTTCTCACCCACTGGGAATGTGATGAAAGAAATAAAAGCTGAAATAAATCATTCTCTCTATTATTATTATTATTATTATTATTATTATTCTGACATTTCACATTCTTAAAATAAATTGGTGATCCTAACTGACCTAAGACAGGGAATTTTAACTAGGATTAAATGTCAGGAATTTGAAAAACTGATTTTAAATGTATTTGGCTAAGGTGTATGTCAACTTCTGACTTCAACTGCATGTTGGTCATGACTCCCGAGTGGCGTACAATGGGATTACCTTGTAGTACTCCAGCTGTATCCTCTGAAAGCGAGCGAGGTTCAAGGGGAGGGGGCAAAGGATGGGCCGCAGAGTTACACACAGAAGACGGACCTAGCCCATGGGGGGACCCCACCCCTCCACACTGGGTAGCACAGAGCAACACATTTTAGGGGCATTGCACTATTAGTGGTGCTGACTAGGGAAACGTTCCTGCTGTTCTATTCTGTTAGTGCCAGTCTGCACGTTCAAACTAAAACAATGTAACTAAGAATGATATCTTAATGCTTTCGTTAATAAAATAATGGTAAAAAATACTCTTTCAAAATGCCTATATTTAATTACTTATGGATCCATAACAAATTACTATGGGAATAATCACTGAATTACAGAAATATTGGAACAAAGTTTTTTAATGAAGGTAAACAAATGGTTGCTTACTGGAAAATACTATTTCAAACACAGTCATGTTGTACAATGCCATTATGCCTATTAGCAGGTAGCTGGAAAATAGACTTGCCTACAAGGAGGGTGGAGGGAGAATTCTATCGTCAAATGTATTTCTTAGTTAGGTTGTCTGTATCACAACCGGCCGTGATTGGTTGCAATTTCAGTTTAATCCACGATAAAAAGTAGACCTCATTAGGAAGAGGGTCTGGGCACCCCTGGTCTAACCTATTCTACTGTATTTAACATTGCTCGCCCAACTATTTCTATATTCTTAATTCCTTTACTTTAGATTTGTGTGTGTTGTGAAATTTAGATATTACTGCACTGTTGGAGCTAGAAACAAGCATTTCACTACACCTGCAATAACATCTGCTAAACACGTATATTTGACAAATACATTTGATTTAGATTTATGGAATTATGTAGTAACCAAAAGTGTTCCAACAAATCAAAATATATTTGAGATACTTCAAAGTAGCCAACTTTTGCCTTGATGACAGCTTTGCACACTAGGCATTCTCTCAACCAGCTGCATGAGGTAGTTACCTGGAATTAATTTAAATTAACAGGTGTGCCTTGTTAAAAGTTAAGTTGTGGATGTTCTTTCCTCAATGCGTTTGAGCCAATCAGTTGTGTTGTGACAAGGTGGGGGTATACAGAGAAAGCCCTATTTGGTAGAACACCAAGTCCATATTATGGCAAGAACTGCTCAAATAAGCAAAGAGAAATGACAGTCCATCATTACTTTGAGACATGAAGGTCAGTCAATCTGGAAAATGTCAAGAACTGCAGTCTCAAAAAGCATCAAACGCTATGAGGAAACTGTCTCTCATGAGGACCACCACAGGAAAGGAACACCCAGAGTTACCTCTGCTGCAGAGGATAAGGTCATTAGAGTTAACAGCCAAATAAATGCTTCAGAGTTGAAGTAACAGGCACATCTCAACATCAACTGTTCATATGAGACTGCGTGAAACAGGCCTTCATGGCCGAATTGCTGAAAAGAAACCACTACTAAAGACACCTTGGGCCAAGAAACACGAACATTATTTGTTTTTCAACGGGACAATGACCAACACACTTCCAGGCTGTGTAAGGGCTATTTGGCCAAGGAGGAGAGTGATGGAGTGCTGCATGAGATGACCTGGCCTCCATAATCACCTGACCTCAACCCAATTGAGATGGTTTGGGATGAGTTGGACCGCAGAGTGAAGGGAAAGCAGCCAACAAGTGCTCAGCATATGTGAGAACTCCTTCAAGACTGTTGGAAAAGCATTCCAGGTGAAGCTTGTTGAGAGAATGCCAGGAGTATGCAAAGCTTTCATCGAGGCAAAGAGTGGCTACTTTGAAGAATCTCAAATATAAACATGTTTTGTTTAGCTGTTTTTTTTTGTTTGTTGGTTACAACATGATTACATATGTGTTATTTTGTAATTTTGATGGCTTTACTATTCTACAATGTAGAAAATGGTAAAGGGGGGGAAACCCCTTGAATGAGTAAGTGTCCAAACTTTTGACTGGTACTGTATATTTTAGAATGCTCGACTACAAAAAATCCTGGTTGACCAACAGCCTATCGACCAAAAAGTAGACTAAATGGGGTCAGTTCTACTGTTTTGAGACACATGGTTGGCTTAGCTATAGCATGTCGTTTGGTGGCATACTAAGAGCATGAAAGACTGAGCCAACCACAAACCCTTCTTGTTCTGAATGCCAAAGGCACAGAAGGCGTTACCATCTACTGAAGCACCTCTGCAACGTTTTTGTATTCTCGCCAGCAGAAGCGAGCTCCTTTGTCGGCGACTCTTTCGTCCGCGCCCATGTGTGCGCGATTGGCACTAAACGGCTGCTGGGTGTTTTCATACGATTCTGTGCGTCGGATTGGACACCTAGTCCACTGCACAATTGTGTAGGCTATTGCGCAACACCCAACAGTATTTTCCTTTCCATTATTCATGACGTTTAGAATGACGACAAATGAGTCGTCTAGTGGGCTTTAAAAAATATATATCAGGTCATGGAATTTTTTGTCCTAGATTTATTGTTAGACCCAATGTGTATCTCCTTTTTAATGTCAATTAATACATGGTGGGCAGTCGAATTGTGAATGTGACTTTATTAAATTTGAATAATGTGAAAAACCTGATGGTGAGAGCCCAGTAACAAATTGACTGTTGTAGTCCCCTTAAACATCAGCTGTTACATTATCTCTAAAATCACGATGTCTCCATTTCTATAATTGTGTCTTTTGAAAAATTGAAACGTCCAAATGTCATCGTTTGACCAGAATTGTTTTCCTGCATGAACGGTTGTATTTTCATGACTGATCAAAATATGCTATGTTTTACTATACATACATACATACATACATACATACATACATACATAATTTGCCCATATGAACTTATTTTAGGCCATATAAAGTACAGCTATACATGACTTGAATGGAAAGCATCAAACGGATGCATTGTTTCACATTTTCTTCATAAACTACTCAGGAACAGGCAATAGGCTACAGCACGTAGTACATTCCACAAAAGCATAATTTACACTATGCAAATCTGCACTGCACACACTATATCCAAGCCTTTTCTGCATACAATACACGCAGGGTATTCAAGTCTCTTTCTGCTTTAGCTAGCTTCAATGCTGTGGTCATGGTAAAATCTCTGTCGTGCCAAATTAGCCAATGACAAAGGAATTGCCTAAAAGCAGAAACACACTGGGACCGTAGGTTAATTATAAATATCGGCCTCATCGCTAATGTTAACATTCACAGTTAATATCCCCATTTGTCAGTCAGTCTTTATTACTTGGATGGATGACACCTGTGATAATGGAATGATGTATTACCTCCTACAGACGATGACTGGCAGGAGGAGCACAAGCGGCTAGCCGAGCTCGAAGAACAAAAGAACGATGGACTCGGAGGTTTAGGGCTAGGGGCACTAGGGATGGGGGGTATGGGAGGAGGAAACGCCTCCACTGTTCACCTTCCTCCTCCCGCCAGTCGCGTCCCCCATCCGTCTTCCCTCCCACCACCACATCACTCCCTCTCTTCGATGCCCTCTCCGGGCCTGGAGGAGAGGGGGGGAGGCGACCTAGCAGAGTCCCTAGCCATGTTGATTCTCGGGGCGGACCCGGCCATCGCCAGTGTGGGGGGTCCAGCCGGGCCTGATGACCGGTCCACTGGTCTCCCTCCTCCCCCTTCCATTCCCCAGCAGCATCACCACCCCTCCCAGCTCCCTCCCCACCACCAGCTGACCCCGTCTGGGCTACCCCCCGGCCCACCACACCTCTCCCTGCTTAGCTACCAGCAGCATCAGCACCTTCTACGACGAGGGGCGGCCCCCATGCAACAGGTGAGACAGTCTAGTATGTTATACTGTAGTAATGTTGCAGACATTGCATCTTGTGCAGTGGTTCAAACCCCTCCTGGGTACCCCTAGCCGTTCCATGTATTTGATCTATGCCAGAGTTAGGCACACCTGACTCAACTTGTCAACTAAATAGCAAACTCTTGACTAGGTGAATAACGTGAGCTGGTTCAGAGCTACAACATCATTTTAAAATGTCTGGGGGTCGCCAAGGAGAGGTTTGAGAACCACTGATCTAGTATTCTGTAGCTCAGCTCGTTCAATGAGGGACGATTATTATTCATCACTAGGGGAGCGGTGCCTTCTGACACTCTTTCTCTTCCTCTGCCTCTTTCTTTCAGATGAACTCTCACAATATCTGGGAGAACAACTTGGGATTTGGGCCTGTGAGCATCACCCCTGGACTAATCACTCAAATGGAGGTAAGACACCTGCCTGCTTTGAAACGGGCTGTAACGGGGGATGTACTTCCTGAATTTGGCAAATAAGAACACTGCTTTTCGGTTAAGTTGTAACGTTGTGCCTTGCTGAATGTGGCCCAGTACATTACATGAAAATCAACATACAGTGGGGCAAAAAAAGTATTTAGTCAGCCACCAATTGTGCAAGTTCTCCCACTTAAAAAGATGAGAGGCCTGTAATTTTCATCGTAGGTACACTTCAACTATGACAGACAAAATGAGGGGAATTTATTTGCAAATTATGGTGGAAAATAAGTATTTGGTCAATAACAAAATGTTCTCAATACTTTGTTATATACCCTTTGTTGGCAATGACAGAGGTCAGTCGTTTTCTGTAATTCTTCAAAGTTTTCACACACTGTTGCTGGTATTTTGGCCCATTCCTCCATGCAGATCTCCTCTAGAGCAGTGATGTTTTGGGGCTGTTGCTGGGCAACACAGACTTTCAACTCCCTCCAAAGATTTTCTATGGGGTTGAGATCTGGAGACTGGCTAGGCAACTCCAGGACCTTGAAATGCTTCTTACGAAGCCACTCCTTTGTTGCCCGGGCGGTGTGTTTGGAATCATTGTCATGCTGAAAGACCCAGCCACGTTTCATCTTAAATGCCCTTGCTGATCGAAGGAGGTTTTCACTCAAAATCTCACGATACATGGCCCCACTCATTCTCTCCTTTACACAGATCAGTCGTCCTGGTCCCCAAAGCCCCAAAGCATGATGTTTCCACCCCCATGCTTCACAGTAGGTATGGTGTTCTTTGGATGCAACTCAGCATTGTTTGTCCTCCAAACACGGCGAGTTGAGTTTACCAAAAAGTTCTATTTTGGTTTCATCTGACCATATGACATTCTCCCAATCTTCTTCTGAATCATCCAAATGCTCTCCAGCAAACTTCAGACGGGCCTGGACATGTACTGGCTTAAGCAGGGGTATACTTCTGGCACTGCAGGATTTGAGTCCCTGGCGGCGTAGTATGTTACTGATGGTAGGCTTTGTTACTTTGGTCCCAGCTCTCTGCAGGTCATTCACTTGGTCCCCCCGTGTGGTTCTGGGATTTTTGCTCACCATTCTTGTGATCATTTTGACCCCACGGGGTGAGATCTTGTGATCGAGGGAGATTATCAGTGGTCTTGTATGTCTTCCATTTCCTAATAATTGCTCCCACAGTTGATTTCTTCAAACCAAGCTGCTTACCTATTGCAGAGTCTTCCCAGCCTGGTGCAGGTCTACAGTTTTGTTTCTGGTGTCCTTTGACAGCTCTTTGGTCTAAGCCATAGTGGAGTTTGGAGTGTGACTATTTGAGGTTGTGGACAGGTGTATTTTATACTGATAACAAGTTCAAACAGGTGCCATTAATACAGGTAAGGAGAGGAGGACAGAGGAACCTCTTAAAGAAGTTACAGGTCTGTGAGAGCCAGGAATCTTGCTTGTTTGTAGGTGACCAAATACTTATTTTCCACCATAATTTGCAATTAAATTCCCCTCATTTTGTCTGTCATAGTTGAAGTGTACCTACGATGAAAATTACAGGCCTCTCATCTTTTTAAGTGGGAGAACATGCACAATTGGTGGCTGACTAAATACTTTTTTGCCCCACTGTAGCTGGCGCATTTGCCCTCTGAATGACTTGTATTAATTATTGATTGTAGACTTTATTGATCGAAAAGTTAAACTCCGTTTCTTCTTTCCAGGACAGTCCACTTATGTCTATCATCAAAGAAGTGGGGCTGCCCAATCGGCCTCCGCCAATGATGAGCGAGGACGGGCGGGACTTGTCGGAAAGGGCCCCCCCGCCTCGCTCGTCCTCTCCCGTGATTGGTAGCCCACCAGTGAGGGCTGTGCCTATCGGGACTCCGCCCAAGCAGCCGATGAGTCATGCTATGAATCATCATCATCATCAGCAGGTCAGTGGGAGAATTCTGCCCTCCCACTTATATTTTAAATAGTTATTTGTGTAATTTTGGCTATTTCTTGTGAACTGTGTATGCCCTTGTCAGTGTAGTTTTGTATAACATGGCATTATTCTGCAGAAGTAACTACGGTTCATAGTAACTACTGTTCAAACTTCCAGTTCATGGGCCACATCTGGCCCCAGAGTCACTACGTTAGCCCACGGGCCTGGAGTTTGAAACCACTCTATTTGACTATTAGTAACTGCTTGGTGTTATCCTCCTGTTTCTGCCTCTACTCTCTTCCTATCTGTTGCAAAGCTGGTTGTTAACCCTCTCTCTGTGTACAGTTATAGGCTATGAGTTTTATTGAAACCCTCTCGCTCTCTCTCCTGTGTGTGTTGCAGATCCACCACCCCACCGCCATTCATGTGCGAGCCCCGGTCCACCACCAACACCGCTACTCCCCTTCCTTCCCTGAGCGCATCTCTCCCAACACCCTCTTAAACATCGCTGTGAGTCCTACCTCTCCGGCCTTCCCTTACTTTATTAGGTGGGACATGTGAAGTTGTGGAATGTAAAGTGTTTTTATTTTGTTGGTCTGTTGTGGTGTTTTTGACCAATTGTTGAATGAGTGTTGACTTCTCATGGTCAGTTACTTCCGTGAGGGTGGATATATAAACACAAAATATGAATTATTCCATAGCAGCTAGCTTGGTTAGCTCACTGCAGATGCAGTTTCCAGGTCAGTGTTGGTTCTGAGTTGGGTTCTCTCTCTCTGATAGAACTCTCCTCTGTGTCGTCCTCCGTTCCCGGCCGGCGTGGGCCCCGTTCTGTCCCAGATCCAACGCGCCCAGATGCTCAACTCTCAGGTGAGACTCAACCAGTGGCAACCTGTCTTTCAGGTCAGGTGGGGCAGAGTTTAGCATGTTATTTTGGCATTAATATGTGTCACATATCAGTTTACAAACAATGTAAAAAAATATATTTTTATAAAAAGTAATCGAGTTAATAAAGCTGCGTACAAACATGGTCTCTTTTTTTGCTTTCTTGAGTAAGGCAACACCAAAATGCAGGTGTTTCAGCATAACTTGGTGCTTGCTGTGGTGGGGCAGCCATCGGAAAATACGGAGCATAGGGGTTGGTAATGTTCTCTAGTTGCTCTGTGATTGGCTCAGTGTTCTGTCACTCATGGGGACACTACTACAAAATCTATGGGGAGAGCTCGAAAATTCAAGGCGCTTGGGTGCTGCCATAGAGTTACATTAGAAGTGCCCATCCAAGAAGGTTCAAGGTCATTGGCCACAGATAAAATTACGTTATATCTACATACAGTAGCTTTGATTGGACTGATCATGTCAACAACATACTTTCAAAATCTTAGCTAGCAAGCTAGCAGTCATCATGAATCAAGTCGACAATCTACTGTCAAGTCCTTTTCAATCCTTGTCATATGAAGAGAAATTGTAGATAAAACGTATCGGTGCTCAACGGCCATTGGACATAAACATTACACAACAAGTTGGAAATCCAAATTCAACAATGAGTGGCTTGTGAGGAATCAGTGGCTAACTGCAAGCATTGCAAAGCAATCATTAGCCTGCTATTCAGTGGAGTGGATGTGTGGTCAAAGTCTGGGTTTAAGGGTCTCTTTTCCAACCTTCAAAGGATAAACATTCAACATTGGCCATGCTGTCAATTCAACATGACTTCTGCCGCTTTCAAAACAACTGGAAACTCGGAACTGGGAACAATCTGACTTCAGTGAGTTAACGACAACTGGGAACTCTGGGGAGAAAACGACCTCCGACTGGGAAAATACATTTTGAGCGGTCATCCAACTCAGAATTCCAAGTCGGGAACTCGGCCTCTTTCTAGAGCTCCGACCTGAAGATCACTAACGTCACGATTCAACCTTGTTTTTTTCCGAGTTCTCAGTTGTCTCGAAAGCACCATGAATCCAGAGAATGCCAGACTTTGGTGACAAAATTTGCCCACCAAGGACCGCCGCGCCACCTTCCAGTTCAAGTGAGCACCGAACAACAACAAGGTAAGTCCAAAAATGTATTGTATGCTGCTGCATAAATTATATAATATGCCAGGGAGATATGTGTACTGTAGTTAAGAAAGTAATACTAAGTGTATGTTAGTAGCCCATGTGCCTCACCCTAATAATTTGGTCCCTTTTCCCCCTCATAATTTAGCCTACTGTTCTGACTTGCTGGGGCACATGTAGCCCTGAGCCTGTTTCAGATAAATGTCATTGAATATTGTAAATACTTTCATTGTCTGCTTCTATGCCTCCTTTATCCTGTGGTTCTGACTTGGTGTACAGGGAGAATATTGTAAGAAATGTCCATGTTCTGAATTCTGTTGCTATACGTTTCTGAACAAATGGTTATAATCGACTATGTCCGTCCTAGCTCGCTCATTTGTATTAATCGAAATTACGGATTGCCTCTTCGCTCGTCGTCACCTTATGCCACAGTTTGTTCATCTCAATTGTCATTAGAAACCACATATGTTTTAAGCAATTCAGCCATATCAGCTATGTTTTATTTTAAAGAAAGTAAATGAGACTGAACCAACTGTTTCGCTGCAAGACAAGGCTCCACTGATAGCCAGGTGTAACAGTTATAAAGCTGTCGAACACCTGACGTAGGTTTTATCAGTTTTGGACACCGTCTGTCAACATAGTCCATTGAATGTGTTGTGTAGTGGATATGCTGGTATGCATCTAAAAACATTTTTTTGAGTTTGTCCCACCAAGATTACACGCTACAAATCGTCACTGGACACAACGCTCACCTGTGTTCTCATCCGCACACCTGAATGCACTCGCCTTGAGCCGTCTTCACACACAAATTTGGCCACCTGGGGTGTATTCTTTCGTAAGTGTACACCGTACCAAAAAGTGTTGCAACGTATTGGGTAATGAAGGGAACTCTGGGTAGTGTTCTATGCTTTGTGTGCATGTGGGGTGGTGGTGGTGAGAGAGAGATCCGGTTGGCTTGTTGCGCTGTGTTTCATCTGAAATGTGTCCCAAATATGTTCTATCCCATTAGATCAGACTGCTGTAAAATGTAATTTTGGTTGTTTTATGCTTCTGTAACACTTCTGTTTTGTCTTAATGTTTCAGAATGTATTTAGTTTGTATTGCTGTTAACTTTTGATGTGGTTTTTGCTGTTATTTTTTCCCATGTAATATTTCTGCTTATTTAACTCTTGTTAAAAAAATCAATAAACGTATTGTTTAAAAATAAATAAAAATCTAAGATAATTTAGTCCCTCCCTGTTTCAGACCTTTTGCTTCTGATTGGTGCGTAGGGAATACACCGCATGCTCACTCCCTATGAACAAAAATGATTCACATGTGCAACATACCTATGAACGTCTATACATACTATTATGTGGAATGGGTGTTCGCATAAACACACGAGGGAACATTTTGTCTGAAGACATCCTTGAATAGTACACACCTCTCACTCTCTTGGTTCGTGCAGGTGACTGTGACCACCACCTCAGACCAATTGGCAGTACTCCCAGAACGTTGCTCTGGGATCCTTCTCAGTTTCAAGGTCCTAACTTTGAGAGGAGCCTCGTCAGTCACATGCAGGAACCAACGTTAATAATCAGTAATGTAAATCATGCTTATATAACTTGTTTGTGGAGAAGTATATAAGGACTGAAAGGGAACCCCTCCTTTTCAGAATGTTCATCAAGCTTGGATTGAACTTCTCTGGACGTGACGATAATAAAAATGGATTCATTTACATTGAGTTCGAGTCCTTAAATTTCCACGACACACATTCAATGCTAGCCTCCCTTCCTTTCCTCTAAAATATATATATATATTTTTTCTTTCCTTCTCCCCCTCTCAGGTTGCTGGCTTCCCCAGGGGCTGTCAGGGTCCCCCGTTGCTGCCTGGTGGCGGAGGCTTCAGGCCCTTCTTCGGCCAGCCCCCTCCCCACAGGATGGGTCCCCGTCCCGGCGGGCCCCCTCCCAACCACAACCACGTCCCTTGTCCCATCATCCGGCACAACACCACGCACCTGCACCCCCAGCACCGCCGCATGCTCACCCAGAGGATGCAGAGTAGAGGGTATGTAGATTGAAATGTGTGTGTATAAATCATTTGAGTTGTCCCAGCATCCGCATGTCTCCTCCATATCTATCCACAGTGCTGTTGCCATAAACTGCCTCACGAATTTCCTTGAATTGTGAATGCTTTTACGTTCAGCTAACCTGCATCTGAAGCAGCTTTGGAGCCTCTTTCTCACTTTGCCTCCCCTATCGTCTTTCTCCGCAGTGAGCGTGGCGGGCGTGTTGGGGACTGGCGGAGCAGGGACCCCTACAGTAACTTGATGAGCCAGAGGGAGAAGGAGTGGGTGGCCAAGATCCAGATGATGCAGCTGCAGAGCACTGATCCCTACCTGGATGACTACTACTACCAGGTCAGTACCGTCAAGTCAATGGAAAAAGCCATGGCCCTGTTCATTAGGTACCAAACGGAACAAAATTGACTGAAATAGGGAGTCAGTAGTTGGTCCTAAAAGAAACGCCTGTTTTTTTGTTTTCTGGTGCAAAATCTTTAAACGTTTTTTTCTTCTGCGTACCCTAATGAACATTACCCCGGATTGTATTCACTAGGTGCAAAGGAACCAATGCAATAGTCTCCAAACTGCAAACACTGCCCATTTGGTACACCAGGCAGTGTGCCAAGCGCTATTTAACTGCGCAAGAAAATGGATTGAAATGGGGAATGGCTACCTGGACTTGGTCCAATTAACACTCGTCATTTTCCGCTGCACAATGTTTTGCTACGGCGTTCCCTAATAAACATGACCCAGGTCAGTGCAGGGTTATGTGCTGGAGGGCGTGACGTTCTGAACAAGCAGATAGAAATGTCAGTTATAAGCCTGACGCAACCTCTTGCAAAGATGCATGTTGGCTTTACACAATGTTTATATCTGAACTATCCATCACCTTCTGTCCTACTGACCAACCTAGAATGAGATGAAATAGAAATTTAATTTATTGAGCTTACACGAGTCCTTACGTTGTTTCTATCTGATCGTTACCAGGCAAGACAGACCAATTCAGAATGGGATAAGGAGGGAGCATGTCATAAACAAGATCATAATGTCTACCAGGGAAACAGCTGTTCCAGTCCTGTCCTTCAGATCCTTTATTAGTTCCACTTGGCGGTCTACCTCAATCTAATCCCTGTTCACCTGCTTCTAGGGACTGATAGGTCTTGCTGTCCTTTGACCTTTGTTGTCAGAGCTCCACCTTTTAATTGAATTATCCTGATACATTTTTATATGATTAGGAAACTTTTATTTTCAGTAGTTGTCCCTGTTTATGGTGGATTAGATGCAGAAATATGTAAATAAATGGATGCCAATGTTGTGTTGCCTGGCAGAATTACTTTGAGAAGTTGGAGAAGCGGCAGGAGCGAGACAGAGACGGCGTGAGGAAGGAGCACACCACCAAACTCATCACCCCCCAGGTGGCCAAGCTGGAACACACCTACAGACCAGGTAACGCATGAATGATTATTATAAAACTAGGATGATACATGATCAATTATGAAATCCAGACCTGAGTTCAAATAATGTTTGGCACACTACCTGGTGTACCAAATGGGCAGGGTTTGCACTTTGGGGACTATTGCGCTGGTTCCTACGCACCAGGCAAGCTCAAACAAGTATTAAAATGAGAACCAATACTATTTTTACCAAGATCTACCCCCCACAGTGCAGTTTGCAGGCTCGCTGGGTAAGCTAACTGTGTCCAGCGTCAACAACCCCAGGAAGATGATTGACACGGTGGTGTCTAGTCGCACTGATGACGAGGTACGTACTACACACACCACAATCTCTCCAGACTCCTGTGTCTCATGAGTCCTGCCATTCTATCTCCTACTGTTTTTCTCTGACGTATGTTCCCCGTTCCTTATCATGCTCTGTTATTATTATATTGCTTTTGTCTCGCTCCTCCAGATGTTACTGTCAGTTGTTTGGTCTATCCTTCCTGCATTGATATGGAGACAGGACAACATTAATAATTTTCAGGAACTTGTTTGTTCCTTTTTTCTGGGCTCCGTTATTTACTTAAGAAATAATCTAAATGTGCACTTATAAATCATAACAATTTTTATCAAAATATAGCTCTCGACAGAAGTCAAAGATCAAACACCCAGCTGATGTGTCTCCGGAGTTCTGCAAAATAGGAAAAGTCCAAGTTGCTTTTAATATGCTTGCAGTGAAACCCTAGTGATGTAACTACCTAGGTCAATACCTTCTACTCATGAGACCAAGCCCATGCATATTCAGTTTTACAAACTTGCAGGAGAGACACTAGTTCCAGTGTTTTCTAAGGGCTCAGCAGTAATTTTCCACTCCCCAAGTTGCTTTATAGTGGTATGTCAGACTAGTCTTATCTCTTTCACTCCCCTGCAGAGTTCTGTGTCTATGAATCTCTTTTGACCTTGAGGCGCTTTCTCACAGACACCCTATTTTGACTGCAATAACACACATCTCTCAGAGCGTTTCTTATAGAGACTAAAAAAGAACTGTGGAACAATATTAAACCTTATAGTGTGTGTGTGTGTGTGTGTTAATCTGTAGTCTAGGAAATGTAGTAAGGGGAGGGGTCTAATAGCCCCCTCAAAATAACATTTGGTGCAGCCCCTATCATGACCCAAAGTTTACCCCATCAAACTTACCCATAATAACGGTTTTATTTTAGTAGGTATGGTAGTACAGTGGTACTGGGTATGGTAGTACAGTGGGTGTGCGAGTGCTCAGACAGAAAATCACTTCGGCCCGCAGCTCAAAAAAGAGGAGGCGTTTTCCCTCTGGGTAACCAATGGATGTCGGTGTGAAGCAGTAGCTGCTGGAACTCAGTCCCACTCATCACAGAGCCTTTCAAAACAAGTTGGTGATTCGGAGGCCTGGACTGGATAGAGTGAATCACTTTCACTGCCTTTAAAAAAACAAACATAATGGAACTCGGGACTCATTTCTTGCTGACCAATGCCTCCATCTGAATGATAGTGATTCCATTCAACGTCCGGGTTTACTTTGTGGGCAATTGATCCTTTCATTCTCCCAGTCATCGATGCCGCACCATCCGTGCACACGCGAACACAGGATTCCCCATCCAGATTGTGTTCTGAGGAAAAAGCTGTCAATAACGTGAAACATATCTTGCTTGACCTGTCGTTCTCCCCGTTAAGCTTCTCACTGGACCGAATGTGTCTCAGTATCGCATAAAATGCAATCAACTGTGTTTAAAAACGGACGTTCAGCTCAAATGAACTGAAATGGAACTTTCCCACCACTTGGATCAATAATATCAACGCCCATGTCATCGATTGTACAGCACACCGTGTTCTTTGACAATGGTACAGTCTTCAGTGCATCAGCTGCTGTCTTATCAGTCATAGTTTCAGCAGCAGCAGGCAAAATGAACTCCTCAGCTATAGTGAATGGCTTTTTTTGACTTGGCCACAAGTAGCGACATAGCATATGAAGCCTTCAATGCTTTGGTTGACGCTTGTCACTTTCTTTAGTTTCTCTCGACTTTCCAGGAGGTGAAACGCGAAGAGGACATGCTGTTCATGAAATTGACTTTGTTACTTTGATCTTTCTTTATTTTTTCCACGGGTTCACTTGAGCTGGCGCTAGTGCTGCTACTGCTGCTTGAAACGGTGCGATTCAGCCATGAATCCATAGCTGGTTTCTACTCGAAGCTAGCTGCTAGCTGAAATGGTGAGCCACTAGTGGGGAGCAGAGGGTCACGTGCACTTGGGCGTGAGCAGAGGATAAACAGGCGGACAGAGGCCATGGAGACCGAGCAATGCACACCGAAACTAAAGTTTGAAAAAAAGTAGTCCTATAAATATAAAATAAACTGGAGATTTCACCCTAGTGACCTCAGTAAATGTTTTCCTGTCTATTAAGATTGAAATATATTTATATATATATATATATTCACCAATATTTATTTTTTTGCACATTTTGGAAACATGTCCCACAAACCCCCGGGGACTGCCTGCCTACCCCCCGTTTGGGAAACACTGCGGTAGTACAGTATTCTACTCCTCTAACCGCTCCCTCTATCCCACGCAGGAGAAGAGAGAGAAACAGGTGTGGAATAAGAGACGGCAGATCCTCTACACTGTGGAGAAGGTAAAGAGAACGAAGGGGGAGGATTACTTTGTTGTCTCTGCAGCTCTGTGGTTGCATTCATTTGTATTACCTTGATTTTTAAAATCCTTCCTTCCTGTTTTGAACTCTGCAGTGCTCTCACTCTTAACATGTATTATATCGGTATACAGTCCATTATCTCTTGTGTTGGTGCCTTCTTGCGTAGCTAGCAGTAACTATGTGCCTAAACGTTGGTGTTGCCTATTCAATTATTGGGAGCATATATATTGTTCAATATCTTTATTCATTTATTCTATTTTTTCACATTTGTAACCATTTACTACTATCTACTCATTATCTATGAAACTCTGCACTATTACCACGCATCCCGATAAAACACCCGTGAGAGCTTGGCACACTGGGGACCCGAACACTAATTCCCTCCCCCTCTCTCTTTCTCCATCAGATGTACAGTCTGCTGCTGGAGGTGCAGGACTTTGAGAAGCGCTTCATGCAGACGCCGGAGGAGCAGAGGGAGGCCCTGCTGGAGCAGCACAAAACCCACACGCTGCAGCTCTACAGCTCCCTCAAGGAGAAGGAGTGGGACGACAGGTGAGATGGAGGGATGGAGAGGAGAGGATGGGGTAAGTGAGGTAGAGGGGGAGAGGACAAGACCCACACGCTACAGCTCCCTCAAGGGGAAGGACTGGGACGACAAGGTGAGCAAGGTCCAACGGTAACCTTTTTTTGGTCACTGGCCCAGTCGGCCAAAAATCTGTTGGCCCCAGACTTGGGATAGTTCAAATGCATTAAGATCCTGCAAGGCCTATAGGTTGGCATGCTTTCTCTCTATATTCAGCTACATATTGTTATTATGGTTTGAAAAAGCTGTATAATATAATTTAGGCAATGTGAGTTATTACATTGTATTAGTTGCAATAATTGTTGTTTCTAAAGTATGTCATTTTGAGAGAATATTTTTTTTGTACATTTTCAGGCCGCTTCCCCTTTATAAGAATGAGTCCCAGAACATAGATATCTGGCTCCAGTAGGTCGGTCAAGATGAATGCTAGGTGTGTTTTTGTAGCTTTCTTTTTTCAAGTCTATCAACAGTAGCCAGCAAGTAGGTTCACTATTGAAGGTTTACTTTTTGTAAATCACTTTTCTTAAAATAAATCAAGCGCAGCGAGTGGATTGACGAGCGCTTCTTTTTGCTCTGGACAGCCCGCGTGTGCTGTGTGACGGCATCAACTCATATTCTGCTCAAGCAGTTGTGACTTGCGGGTGTGTGGTGGTCCTTGAATGAACGGTCAATCATTTTGCGCGTGGTTTTCGACAGTAGACTGCGAAAGAGCATGTAAATGTTGAACTGGAACGCAGAAATATGACGAGGAGTTGATGAGATCCACTGGGCCGACACACATTTATTTATTTTTTACTGGCAGCGGGCCGTCGTTAACGTCGGCGCCTGGGTGAGGGAGGGAGGGAGAGGAGTGGAACATGGGTCCCTGAATTCCAAATGGGCTCCGAGCTCCCCTCCCGAGCCACTTGTGTAGATCTGAAGGCTTATGATAGGTGGAAGAAATATGGTGGAAATGACTATTGCTTATACCGATCCCACCCTCTCAGATCAACATGAGTGCCTAGGGTGAAGGGGCTAGGGAACGATTTGGAATTAGGGGGAGGGAGGAGAGGAAGGGGTGAACATGACCTCCCCATACCCTCCTGTTTCACCGCTCCCCTCAGCCAACCGGCTGTCACTAATGTTCAATGTTTAACTTTCAAGTAGTCATGACCCCCCCCCCGGAGCTATTTGGCGGAAACCCTAATTGTCCCTGAAAAGCTTTGCTTCCCCCCGTCACTAATGTTCACTGCAGACTCACTCGCCTCTTCTCCTCCATCTGTCCCCACATCCTGCAGAGTGAGTGACGAGCAGTGTCTGTTGATCATGTCGGTGCGTAAGGGAAAGCGCCTCATCTCCAGGCTCATCCCTTTCCTGCCTCCGCTGCAGGCCGCCACCGTTGTCATGGGGATTGCCCGGAACCTGCCAGCCCTGGCCAAGAAAGACAAACAGGACCAGGTAGAGAGGCACACGTACACACAAAGTTGGTTAGCGTCAGGTCTTTATTGCAAAAAAAACTATGTTCTCTATGAGATACTCAAGCCCACACACACACACAGAGACGCACGCACACACATGCATACAATTTAATGCTCATAAGTGGTCTATAATTGCTCTCCCCCAGGTGCTGTGCTGGTTGGTGGAGCCAATTGCCGTAGTGATCTCATCCCTATCTAGCGCCTCCCTCACAGATTTGCTGCAGGAGCTGCAAGGCAGCGAGGGTCAACTGTCCAGAGTGTTACAAAATAAGGTACCTGCACTGGCCTGCTGTTAGAATGATGCAAAATAGTGCACCTTACCTTCCTCTGTCCAGCAGTGATATTGGTTCAGGTTCAATGGCGATAGATAAGGCCATGATGGCATTGATGTTATGAAGTCAGTGGGCTCACTTTTCCTGTCCCTGTCTCTCCTTTTCTACCATCTCTTTCTTTTTCTCTCCCATCCTCCCAGTTTGGTGTGACACTGCTTTACCTGATCCTGAGTGAAGGAGAGCGAATGCAGAGCTCAAACCCCACCTGTCAACTCATGGATGACAATCGATGGTGAGCACAGCCCGCCTCTTACTAGTCAGAAAAAGGTGTGTTTTGTGATTGGCAACATTTAGAATGGCTGTTAGATGTTTACATTCATCAATATTACCTAGTATTGTTTCCATCAGAAGCTAATGAAATAAGGTACCAGTAATGGCTAGTGATGCATGGTCGATGTCTCCACCTAGTGGCAGGTTCTGGAAACACACACCGCAACGACAAAACTATACATATTTTGTTTGATGTTGAAAACACTGTTTATTGTGGTTGCAGTCTAACTCTCCACCTTGTCTGTGTCCTTTCGCCTCTTGCTTTCCTTCGCTCTCGCAGGACAGAGTTGGTGTTCTCTGTGACCAGGGAGCTGCTCAACGTGCCCTCCTCGTCCCTGTCCCCTCCTCTCTTCACCCCTCCCAACCTGCTCTCTCTCTTCTCGCGCTACGTCGACCGACAGAGGCTGGAGCTGCTGCAGGAGAAGTTACAGTGAGTACAGTCTCTCGTGTCCTTGGCCCAATTTAAATTCTCCCTGAAGTGTGCTGTTCCTAGCTCCCCTTCAATGATTTGAAAAGCATGGATGGTAAACAAGTTCACATGCACGATGCCTTGGCGCTTTTTGAGTACATTGTGTTAAGGTGCTGAGGGTTGTGAGTTCGCATCCCAGTCAGAGGTGGAATTTCCAATCTGTCACACACTTCAGAGTGACCTAGGGCTGCAGTTAGCCTGTGGTTAAGAGCGTTGGGCCAGTAACCTAAAGGTACCTGGTTTGAATCCCTGAGCCGACTAGGGGGACAATCTGTTGACGTGCCCTCGAGCAAGTTAAATCGCTTGGGATAAGAACGTCTTCTAAAATACTCAAATATAGAATGGGAGGAATTAAATTTAGTACACATGCGTTCTTCTTTGTCCACTGGACATTTACTTTGGACTCCCATCTGTTCACTACTTTCTCACAATAAACCCTCCTTCCTTTTCTCTTTCTCAGGATCTCCGCATTGTCCAGGTAGAGGTGACTACAGACATCAAGAGAACCTCAGTTGAAGCGTGTGTGCGTGCACTATTGTACGCAGAGGAGTAGGATGTCTACTAGGGTTGATAACTGATTTTAATCCAGCAGAATCTCTTGTCATTTTTCCCCCTTTGTGTCCATTAGGTATGTATGGGGATGCGCGTGAGTGAGCGATAAAATTGAGAGAGAATACAAACCTGCTTTTTTTATTTTTTATTCTTGTTAACGTTGATGCCTGTGATAAAACATCAAATTAAAAGTATTTCTATTGTATACAACCGGTTTGTGCTGGTTTGTTTCATTCTTCATCTCATTTGTTAGACTGGCAACCAAACAAGGGTCGTGGGTTCGATTCCCGTAAAGGCCACATGAAAATGTGTGCACTCACTCTACTGTAAATAGCTTTAAATAGAAGGGTATGATGAATTTCATATATTATAGTGTTAGAATCATTCATTTATCATTCAATAACCTTGCCTGTCACACGTCAAGATTGTGTTGCAGGATTCCCATAAATAGAAATACTGTTCCATCAGAGAAGCTGGAAATAAGATAAGACCTCTTTCTGTGTTTGCAAACATTGCCGCACTAGAGTGAGGAGTTGCAAGTTGGTGGCATAACATGGGAGTTCTCATAGAGCTGCAGCAACAAAGAAAAGCCTACATTTACATGATACTTATGAGTGCATTTCACATGACTTTTGGATTGTAAATGGGATTTTAAGGCTTGTATGAATGTCCTGCTTAATATGCATTACACTTCAACCAGTAAAATGCCTGATCGCTGACCCTACCATCCGGCAGCTGAACAGGATAGGTACATTAGGATAGGTGTAAGTAAAACTAAGTGCATGCTCTTCAACCGATCACTGCCCGCCCATCCAGCATCACTACTCTGGACGGTTCTGGTTTAGAATATGAGGACAACTACAAATACCTAGGTGTCTGGCTAGACTGTAAACTCTCCTTCCAGACTCACATTAAGCATCTCCACAATCCAAAATTAAATCTAGTATTGGCTTCCTATTTCGCAGCAAAGCATCCTTCACTCATGCAGCCAAACATACTCTGGCAAAACTGACCATCCTACCGATTCTTGACTTCGATGTCATCTATAAAATATCCTCCACTCTACTCAACAAATTGGATGCATTTTATCACAGTGCCATCTGTTTTGTCACCAAAGCCCCATATATTAACCACCACTGCGACCTGTACACTCTCGTTGGCTGGCCATCGCTTCATACTCGTCGCCAAAACCACTGGCTCCAGGTCATCTACAAGTCTCTGTTAGGTAAAGCCCTGCCTTATCTCAGCTCACTGGTCACCATAGCAGCACTCACCCGTAGCACGCATATCTCACTGGTCACCCCCAAAGCCAATTCCTCCTTTGGCCACCTCTCCTTCCAGTTCTCTGCTGCCAATGACTGGAACTAACTGCAAAAATCTCTGAAGCTGGAGACTCTTACCTCCCTCACTAGCTGTCAGAGCAGCTCACAGATCATGGCACCTGTACATAGCTCATCTGTAAATGGCACATCCAATCTACCTCATCCCCATACTGTATTTATTTATCTTGCTCCTTTACACCCTAGTATCTCTACTTGCACATTCATCTTCTGTACATCCTACCATTCCAGTGTTTAATTGCTATATTGTAATTACTTTGTCACAATGGCCTATTTATTGCCTTACCTCTCTTATCCTACCTCATTTGCACACACTATATAGACTTTTTTCTACTGTATTGCGCTGAGGTGGTGGTTGTTGGAGGAGGAGCTGAGGTGATGGTTGTTGGAGGAGGAGCTGAGGTGATGGTTGTTGGAGGAGGAGCTGAGGTGATGGTTGTTGGAGGAGGAGCTGAGGTGGTGGTTGGAGGAGGAGCTGAGGTGGTGGTTGTTGGAGGAGGAGCTGAGGTGGTGGTTGTTGGAGGAGGAGCTGAGGTGGTGGTTGTTGGAGGAGGAGCTGAGGTGGTGGTTGTTGGAGGAGGAGCTGAGGTGATGGTTGTTGGAGGAGGAGCTGAGGTGATGGTTGTTGGAGGAGGAGCTGAGGTGGTGGCTTGAGAGCTGATGGTGGTTGAATTTGGGGCGAACAAATCCCTTACAGCTGTGAGATTGGCCCTCTGCATTGCCAGGGAGCCCGAGACGAACAACTGCAGAGGTGACTGCCGTTGTTCAGTCCTCAGCCCATGGTGGGTCCCCTGACTGGCAAACACAGCAATATCTCTGTTCATCCGTGGCAGGAACACAAAGTGCAGTGCCCACAGGTCCACCCCATTGTTGATGTCGATGATCTGCTCCGTCTCCAAGAAGGTGAACAGGTCATGGTAAACGTTGGAGACTCCATGCCAGACGTCCCCCCCACAGCCACTCTATCCTCTGGTTGTGTGCTCCTTCCTCTGAGGGCACTTCCCCTCTCACCACCCCTGAATTGCTCCATGAAGGCACAGATACGGTTGTTTTCACCACCCGGGTCACATCTCACCCGGGATGGTACTCCGTAGCTGGTGATGGCTGCTTCGAATGACATCCACGACTGTGGCACTCCTGTTGTTGTCAGAGGCCTTCAGAAACCCAACAAGTCTGATGTAACCATCCACAGCACCATGGATAACAATCCTCCACCTAAAAAACAAGATATGTTTGTTTTACAAAAACTTTTTTGGGGTCTCTTATAGGGACGCCATTCTGTTTTTATTGATATCAGCCCTTTGATCCTCTCATCCAGCTGAGCGTCTGACAACAGTGAGTAGGACCTGAAAAGCTGAAAATGACTCAACACAAAAAAAGATACATCAATCAGTAATGTGGTCAAATCTAGAGAGGATGTAGAGATCTCCCTCTTGTGTTACAATTGCTTTATTCTTGACCACAGAGTGCGACACATTGAGAGCATCTGCCATTTGTCTGACGGTCATATGACAAACTGAGCACCTCAAGCTGCTCCTTGGTGATGTGATACCACCTTCCCTCCAAAGACGCTTGATAGGATACTGAAATAAAAAAAATACAATAGATAATTAATGACAAAATACACTGCTAAAAAACTTTTTTCAGCTTGTACACCACACACTCTCAACACCTACATTAGATAGATAGCTAACATTAAGTTAACGTTACCGGGCTATTGATGGTTGAAGTCCATCTCTTCTGTCCGTGAGCAGCAGTCTGGTGCAAATCAGAGATGGTAGATGTACGATCTTCCAGAAATTGGGCAGCCATTGAATTTTTTTTTACCTCGGGAGAACAGAAGTTGAGTGAATGTCTTTCATCAGTACCTGAGACTTGGGCGGAGTCCAAACGGCCTTTATGCAAATGTTATCATCGGTGACAAAATCTATGACTCATAGCGATACGTATCGGTGAATCGTTGTGACGTGTGAAATAGAGTGAGAGTGTAATCAATGTGTAATAACTACGTACAAAGTGTTAAATTATTATGTGACGTGGGGTCATATGCAGGTGCATATTGGTAAAGAAGCTTACGTGACGTGTCAAATAGTGTTATTTGACGCCTCAAATAGTGTTATTTCACGTGTATCTTTTTGACACTAAAGACCCAAACGGCGTTCCATATTATACAGCCGAAATTCGCGCGCATCTGTGTTTAACGTCAGGACAGTGTGTCGTGTACTTGAAAAGCCTGTCAGCCCGGCAAATTGACCTCCCTTTGCCTTCTCATCTGAAAGAACGGCCTCTTTACAAAATCATCATGCCGTTCATTGATTTAGAAAGTAATTTACCTGAGAGTACGTTTTCTGAGGATAAAAAAAGCCGTGCTCCAAAGCAGCCGCTGTTCTATAGGGAAACCCGACGAGAGAATGATGTTGGTGGTGAAACCTGGACTGCCAAATGCTCACGGGTGGAACTTGTGCTCCTTGCGTGATTACAGTCCGTGTCCGCCATCGGTGTCACTGACATTGCCGAGAAGAACAAGGAACACGTTGTCAATATCTTCCCTTTACTTACAGGAGAACTTGGATTTACTGAAGACCGTGATCAGGTTCTACCCACTGGAGGGCACATCGGGTTGGAAAGAAAGGAACTGTTATGAGTTACCTGTAGGAGGAACTTTCTGCACCAGACACTTCCCACATCTGTTCCACAACAGTTAGTTCGGAGAGAACAAACCCCGGCAGTGGATTTTCCACCACTCAACTGGACATGACATACCATATGACAAAGACCTGTAATTGAATTATATCACTATGGTATTTGACCCCATGAATCTATGCCCTGGAAACTCGTTAATGTGTCTACTATCTGCGATAGTAAACCAGAACCACACATTTGAAAAGCTAGATGATATAAGAATATATTCATTTTTGATTAGAGGAAATGTAAACCAATAGACCTTTATTCAAAGATATTACTATGTAATTTCACCTATTTATTTCATATCTCAACAATCTGATAATGTGGTCGAGATGTTTTTTTCTGCTATGTTTTGTTAGTAAAGAATCACAATGACCAGCATAGATGATAGACTAGTAGTATTAACAGTAAATCTTGACGTACGTACTGTGCAATGGAATTCAGGTAAATGTCAATGTATAGCAGCTGTGAAACACCATCCTATGCATTTGTTGAGAGTATAGAAACATGATGTTGCATTGGACTAACATGCACTCTAAGCACAGTGAAGGACTGTGCTTAGTAAATTTACATATAATGTATTCCTTTTGAATTTCAGTCCATTTAATATATAAGTATCAATTAAATGTTGTGAAGGCTTTGCTGTACAATTAGTCATACTAGAAGTAAAAGTACTTAAATTATATTTAAAAAATAATGTAAAAGCCTGTCAGCCCATAAAGTACATGTGCAATGTCTCCACCTAGCGGCATAAATTAGCCCCACAGAAACGTTCACCAGACAGCCTTGAAAGTGATATTCCAATCAAATCCAGTCAAAGTAGACTCTTTTTCTGTATTTATTATTGACTATAGCATAATTACTGCTTGGCGGTCTTTAAAACGGATAAATACAAGAAACGGACCTTAAGAATACAACGAGTAAACACAAGAACGCAATTTAGGCGTCGTCTTCAAGGTGAATTCAAAATTCTCGTTTAGTCACCCAGCAATCTAATGAAACGTAGATGATGGCCAGCAATATTCATAAAAAAAGCATCGCCCGAACAGGGACTTGAACCCTGGACCCTCAGATTAAAAGTCTGATGCTCTACCGACTGAGCTATCCGGGCTCTGTCTTTAGAAGGCCATGTATGGTATTTCAACAAATTTCCAAGGCTCTGTTACGAACTCATTTCTGGTTGTGACAACCAATCATATCGCCGTCTGCAACCAAGAATTGGCAACCAATCCGAGACGCCAGTGCAACCAAGGAGTAACCAAGAATTGAAGAGGGTGAGTGGTTTGACAAAAAGAGACAGGTTTTCAAAATGAAAAGTTACGGATGATGATGACAGATTTACAGGCTGAGAGGATTGTCGGATGAAGCCCGATACTTTTCTACTCTCAGATTGTCACTGTAAAGGAAAAGAAAGCATTAAAACCATTCAAGGCTAAATACAGCACCCGTGTTGGGATTCAATATAGTGTAGGCTTCGACGAGTATGGTGGTTCTTGATAGAAAATGCCCCCCATTCTTTAATTCTTGGTGTAGCAACCTCGATTGATGAGCGATAATCTTCGGATTGGTTGGCGAGTGCAAATCTTGGTTACTTACTTGTTGGTTGTGATATGACAGTGATATCATAACTAGGTTGTCGCAACCAGAAATGTCTTCGACTAACTGGGGGATGCTCATATAGCTACAATGCCAGTTAGCACAATATATTCGCTTGTTTCACTAAACAGCATGTGATTCTTGCTCTATTGACAATGCGAAAGAGCCGTCACTTTATGTTCAATCCACTGCACAACGCGTCCGTGGCAAGAAAACGCTAAACTAAAGCAGTTTCAGATATCAGCCAGAAAATGTTTTCTTATTCAATCCATACTACAACAATATTATCAGGGTTAACGTATATTATACGTTGTTCACTTACAATGTACACGACATCTATATTTATCTTCCTTCACATATGACGTGACCATTGTGACGTATTTAGTAACCTGTGTACATAGAAAAGCTAGCTCAAATGCGCCGCAACGTTATATTAGCTAGTGCGTAAGCTATCAACAGGTGGCTCCGTGGCGCAATGGATAGCGCATTGGACTTCTAGTCAAGCACTTGAGGAGTGATTCAAAGGTTGTGGGTTCGAGTCCCACCGGAGTCGCATCTTTTGCGGTATAAATAAATTCAGTATAATTCGGTATAAACCTGTCTTTAAACTCCTCAGGGCGTATCAAACAATTTTCATGTCTATTCGTTTCTCACGTCAAGTTGATAGAACAATTTTTTATAGCAAATATCTAAATAACATTACATGCTTCTACACCTGCATCGCTTGCTGTTTGGGGTTTTAGGCTGGGTTTCTGTACAGCACTTTGAGATATCAGCTGATGTACGAAGGGCTATATAAATCCATTGGATTTGATTTGATTTATTTCAATTAATTGGAATTAATGATACATTTTTCCTTTGAATACACTGCTTTAAACCTCCGTGACAGGAGAGCACCACCCGGTAAGGTGGACTCATAGTTTAAAGGAAAAGCTTAAACGAATATAGCTAGAATGCTACAGTAGTGCGTTATCAACAGTGCAAGCTAACCTAACATTATAAACAGTATAAACCCATACATAGGCAAGCATAAGTTAGAACGTTAGCATTCGTGTTAGCATGCGGCTAATTACACTTAGCATAAAGTAGGCTAAGGGGCCGCCATCTTGGAATGGTCACATGACAATAATAACCACTGGAAGCGACCATGAACATAGAATTCGACATACCAATTAGGATCTGAACCCATTGCCCTTTATGGTTATGAGGTCTGGGGTCCGCTCCCCAACCAAGAATTCACACAATGGGACAAACACCAAATTGAGAATGTTCATGCGGAATTCTGCAAATAACGGGACCCGGGTGACGCGGTAGTCTAGGACACCACATCGCAGTGCTATCTGTGCCACCAGAGACTCTGGGTTCGAGCCCAGGCTCTGTCGCAGCCGGCGCGACCCGGAGGTCCATGTGGCGACGCCCAATTGGCCTAGCGTCGTCCGGGTTAAGCAGGGCCATACAACCTATGTTTATTTATTTTCTCTTTTGTACTTGAAATATTCAAGTACAACACTGTAAATTAAATATACACAATATGACATCTGAAATGTCTCTATTATTTTGGAACCTTTGTAAGTGTAAATGCTTACAGTTAATTTGTTATTGTTTCTTATCGATTTCACGTACTTTGGCAATGTTAACATATGTTTCCCATGCCAATAAATCCCTTACATTGACATTGAATTGATTGGTCCTTGCAATATCGGTTCCTTGGGACGTCCCTACCGCATTGAAGTTGATTTATTTTTTGAAATGGTTCGGGTTTGGTCCCGTTATGATTGGGATAACGGTAGGGGTTAATTGTAGGGTTTAAGGTAGGGACTTCCCAAGAATCTCGGATAACACTAAGCCCAAATGATTGGCCAGAACAGAAAAGGACTTGCCCCTGTATTAACCACGTGACATTGAGACAGACGTTCCAAAGTTAAAAACAGACTTTGTTTATTTTCTAGGTTGCTGCGGAAAGGTCCACGGATTATTTTCTCTTTGCACATCGGTTCCCACCCATGCTCTTGTCAGATTTATTCTGAAAGGAGTAGTAGATATATATTAATTTCATTTAAAAAAGTGTCGAATTTATTTGACATTCATTTTTCTACGGCATTTCAAATTTGTTGGGTATTATAGCTGACGTTATATAGCACGAGCAAGCAAGCTGCTTGAGGGTGAGGATTAACGTATTTACATTTTTTTGGCATGCATGTGCATAACACCAATGTTTCCTTTAGGTGCACATTTTGTTTGATTGTTTTGTTCACGCTGTTTTGCATGTTTCTGCTATTTGTTTTCGTGACAGGCCAAACGGTGTGGATCGCTATCAAACGGTAAACAACCAGTTCAAGAGAGCGCCATGGCGACCGAAGTGGAGACATGGACCACGGTTCAAAAGCACGATGGTGAGTTATTTGAATAGCATATGCACGAATTGCATGGTTAATTCAAGGCAGTAAATCGTTTGGATTGAACGACGAAAACATGTTTGCCCAGTTCGCCTATTGTCTCAAAGGGTTGGGCTGCAGTTCCAGCCACACTCCACCATGTGCTCTATTGCTCGAGCACTTGTATTAGAACGAACCAGTTGGCAATGTAGCTAGTTAGCAAGTTAATTCGACAGCCAACTCACAAATTGCTGGACGACATATTTGACTATGCATTGTTTTTTATGGACTATTGTCTCGCTGGGCACATGTGAAGACGCACTCTAATATGTAACCCATTCTAGACTTGTTTTTCAGTGCATTAACGTCCCTTCTTCTTTGGCGAAAGGCTAACGTATCTGGCTAGCCATTTAGATAGCAATATGTAGTCAACATACTATGTTGTTGCGCAATCAACCACTAACAGTTATACACTGACCTGTCAAATGTTTCAATTTCGGACATTTGCCTACAAATGTAGTTGTATTTAAAGGGTGTTTTGTGATTTAATGTTACTGATTTAAAGGAATGTCCATAAAAATTCATGCAACATTGCTTTCATTCATGGCCAGTGCTATCGTGTTTTTATTCATAATCTCGGTAATTTGACAAAATGCTATATACCCTGACAAACATGCGGTCAAACGACGAACTGAATTTGTTGTCAAAACACCATCACGCCCCCTTATCAAGACGTGCAATCCGTTGCGTGCAATACCATTTTTATTTGGCTACATAAAAAAAATACTGCAAAGAACATCAACTTTTATGCATATTGGTTAAATACAACCTGTCATATTGCCCATCCATTTATGCCCATCATTCATTTATGCCAATGTTGAATGGCACGGATTTGTAAAACATCCTCTATCACATTGACATGAATTTCCCCACTGAGCAAAATTGGTCGCATGATGTCTTGCATTGGCCAAAGACATACATGTGGCTATGGACTTCTACATAGTCAATGTTTTTCTCCAGTAGAACTCGAGATTAGTAGACACATGCACAACCCTGTGTAACCGATGACTGACTACTCATGCAGAGTTGATAACCAGTGGGAATTTACTGGGTGGGACTTCCTATGGGTGAAGCAAGGATCACATGATTCCATCTGGGTCATCAGGAGGGATCTGTCAATATCAAATACAGTGTTATGTCACATGCACTGAATACAGTTGTAGACCTTGCAGTGAAATGCTTACTTAGGAGCCCCTAACCAACAACGCAGTTAAAAAAAACCTTGCATAAGATTAGATTATACTTGTGAGGCAAATATTCCATAACTGTAGGTGGCAGTAAATTGCTATCCCTGGCTCTATACCTGGTCAAACAACACACTCTGAATGGCAGTATGCACCCTTTCAGTTTGTTTGCCAACTCGTAGTAGTAGAAAAATGTACTACTTCAAAATGAAGATGGCCTCAATGTGCTGCCTGTGTGCACACAGATGCCATAATGGGACATATATAAAGATGATATCTTTATCATTCTCTACGTTTACCACATACGACTGGGAAAATCTATTTGAGCATCCCACCAGCTGGTAGAGACTAGTGGGGAAATGAGTCGATCATCCTTGAGCTCCAAGTGGGAGGTGGAAATGTACCATTTTGAAGTCAAAAATACCAGTTGGATGCATTCGCGTGCTTTGAGCTCATTTGAGAAACACCCAATTAGCTAATGGCCAACAAGCTGTGTCAACCATAAACTAAAAGTACAGCTATCAGGCTTGTAAACAAATTATAGTGTTAAAAAAACTCATATGAATAGATTGCTTTAAAAAATAATGTTTTGAGTTGCTTTTATCGAGAATTTACATAGTAGGTAACAGAGGTCACCATGTGGGGGAAGTCGGAGCTCAGCGGCGCTAGACGAGTTAACCACAAGGAAGTACCAGCTGGAGGGCCGTTCAAATGTTGTTTTTTTCCCCAGTCATGTGGTAAACAGTCTGATAGATATCATCTTTATATGTCCCAATGTGGCGTCTGTGAGCGCCAGTAACGCAATCTCAATTTTGAAGTAGTATAATTTCTTATCTACTACTTCTGATTTGGCAAAAAAACTGCCGGTGTGCTGCCCTTTATACCTGTTCAAACAAGGTTAGCCATTTACTGCCAGCTACATTTTTGGCGTGTATAATTCATTAGCTGATGACCTGGATGGAATCATGTGATCCTTCACCCACTTTAAAATGGTGGAAGGTTAAGAGCAATGTCCATGTCAAATTTGGTTTTATCTATCTACAGTTTTATCTATGGTGGGAAATTCCCACTTGGTTACTAACGCAGTATCAAGTCTTACAAGATTAGTGACGTGGGCATTATATATATATATATATATCTCAATAGAAATACTTGACGTAATGCATGTGCTTAATGTGAAATGGATGACATTTTTGTTTATAGTATATAGATTACTATGGTTTGGCGCTAAGGTTGCAATTGTCTCATTTACAGTTCCTTGCCTACAGTTCCTACTTGGAATATCTGTTGAGGATTAAAAATAAAATAACCACAATTCAGTTTAAATATTTACTAATAAACATTAAATCCAACAAGTGTTCAGCAGAATTAAACCCATATGGTTTCATCCTTGTGTCACGTGTGAAAATACATACGTTATTGCCAAGTACATACATTGGAATCCCCCCCCTTTCCCTCTCTCTTGAATGTAGTGTTCCCCTCCTCATGTGGTAGGAGATGCATATTCTTGATACCATTTGAACGGAAACACTTTGAAGTTTGTGGAAATGTGAAAGTAATGTAAGAGAATAATAAAAACGACAACTCCCTTCAGCCCAGCGTCCCACATACAGTACCAGTCAAAAGTTTAGACAAACCTGCTCAATCCAAGGTTTTTCTTTAGAAAAACAGTGAAGACATCACAACTATATTAAATAACACATTTGGAATCATGTAGTAAACGGTGTTAAACAAATCTAAATATATTTGAGATTCTTCAAAGTAGCCCCCCAATATGTAAGGCAAGGAATGTGCACTTTAATGGTACACTCCATGCTTGAGTCATAGTTGTTTCCCATACTGGTGAATACATCTGCACATATGGGCTGTTCCTCATTCATATGAACTGTGTTGGCGCTAGTCTACTCGAGGAAGGCCTGTTGTGCTTGATTAAATTGCTCAGCTGCTGTGGTGGTGGTAACACTCCCCGTCAAAGACGCCTTTGTGTGTGGGTTGGAGGAGAAACCCTCCCACAGAGGCCTATGTCCGTCTATTGAGTAAAACACAACTCTCAGTGAAATAATTTCACCCCTGAAATGATGCAATGCCCACTCCACTGGTGACATGTCTTGCATAGGCATACATATAGCTGAGCAGAAAACTGGAAGAAATTGCATTTGAGTAATTTGTTGTATACTTGTTTGAGTTGACTTTCTGATTATACCTGCTTAGACATGTATTTTTTTAAATGTTGATTATTTATCTGATGCAAGTGTAGCATGTAACCCATCTTTTGAATGGAGTAGCAACTTGCCTATATAGTAGTAACATGATAGGCTACAGTGTTTGTTTTAGCAGCATTGTAGGGTACTTCCTGTCCAGAAAATGTTATATAGATAGTAGACCATAGGTAAAATATATATATATAATAATATATGCCATTTAGCTGACGCTTTTATCCAAAGCGACTTACAGTCATGTGTGCATACATTCTACGTATGGGTAAATATAGGCTTATAAGTATAATGGAGCGTGCACTACACTGAAATGTCAAGCTGGATTTGTTTATGGCCTACTGACTACACATAATGCAAGTTGAATTAAAAAAAAATAATAATTTTAAGGTCCGCTCAGCCGATTTTTCATTTCAAATAAAGGACCGAAAAACAAACCCAGCTAAGAACCGATATATGGCCAGTAAGATATGGCACCCTATTCCCTATCACCCTATGCTATTTGGGATGCAGCTCATTGCCTCTTTTAGTGCAAACAATTATTTACTTAAAACAAGGACGTGTCAATTTAAGGGAGGCCAAAAACAACACTTAAAAAAAACCTGCCTAATTCAATAATAGACCTAATGGGAAATCGTCCAATATCTTCCCAGTTAAGCTTATTCTTCCCAGTCAGCTCTGTAGCTAACTTGTCTTTCTGTCCACCCCTTAGTGACAGTTGAACCCCCAACCAACCACACCCCTCTCTCTCTCCCTCCTTAACCCAACTGTAACAACACACCCAAAAAGTCTGATTGTCCTGGATTAAGCCCCATAGTGCTTGTTTGTGTTCAGCAGGGCCCCTTGTATAAAGACATTTAGCAACAGAAAACAGTATGTCTTGTAGATCCAGGGAGTATAACCTCCCCTTTACACCCAGTTTGGAGACAAATTCTCCACACCGAACACAGCCTTGTCAGACAGCAGTTTGGGACTGCATTTCAACATGTGAAGGCCCCTTCCCTTTCCTTGGCTTTAGGGTTGCAAAACTTTGGTATCTTAACCAAAATGCCCAGGTTTTCTATAAATCCTCGTTGGAGGATTCCTGGATTTCTTAACAGAATCAGAAAGGAATAGGAAATCTTCCAACCAGGATTTTGGGGAGTTTTGAGAAAGTTGACAGAATTAAAACATTTTTTTTTTTAACTCTACTTTGCATCCATTACCCCCCTGACGCCAATCTCTTTGGCTGTGAGTGACCTTACTGAACTGTCACCTCACACCAAGCAGCCATTTAGAACTGTGGAACTGGGTCAATTCTCCCAGCTCTCTGAAAACTTTGCTCTACTGACCCCCAGGGCTGACCCTCTCACCGCTTCCAAGCCAGTGCCAGGCCTAAACAGTGTACACACACACACTAGGGATGTGACAAATGAAGAACCATTTTGATTAACATTTAAACTGCCAATTTTATACTTTTTCCCCCATTTAAAATGCTAAGGGGAAAAAAAATCCCACGTCAATTCACAATGCGGAATAATGGTCCTATTACATATGCATGACAACTTAATTTCCCAGCCTTAGTGATCTTCCACAGTCAAATACCCTTGAATACACCTCAGCTACTACGTTTGTTTGTCTGCAAGGGTACTCAACATTTGTAAGTCGCTCTGGATAAGAGCGTCTGCTAAATGACTTAAATGTAAATGTACTCTACGGCCTTTTAAATGACGACACAAAACCTTCACTGGAGATAGTTTCGAAGCGCCACTGAATGGGCATTTTACTTGTCTGTAAAGGAATATCGCTTTCTGAAGCGGGACGAACATGTCCATCACTAGGCGACCAGAACTGTCAATCAAATAATCTTGAGCTGTCTGCGTGCCGACCACTCTTTCCTAAAAAAAAAAGTACTTTTAAAGTTAAATACTGTGAGTTACCACGTCATTTAGTAAAAAAGAGAACCTTTTCCGCTAGGAATTGACTCATAAAGCCCTATTTGAACAAGATAAGTTTGACTGGGGGAGCAGGAAGGTTATCCCAGTCCTAAAAACCTACTGTTTTTCAGCAAACTCCTAGGACCTCTGATAGTACTTATCCTGTGCGAATCCTCAATCCTGTGTATCGAGGGATATTATAAACAGGTGCTGCACCCAGTTTGGGTAAGAACACGGAAACAAATTGATGCTTAAAACAAATTGCTATGCACGTAGCCTACAGTTAAATGATCTGTTTTTGTCAAATATCATCTTTCCTAGTGCCATACATATCTTTTAAAAGATTAAGTGGACGATATCGTACCAATGGATTGATAAATTGCCAAATACGTCAGGTTAAAGTTCATGGTTCTTAGAGCCGATCTGTTACCAACTATTAACTATTATTATTGATATTGTTTTTTTACATATTGGATCTCAACATTTTTAAACTTTTACATTACCATGTAGTTTGACCTATAATCGATTTGACAGGGATGTGGACGTACTCTGTACACATGTTCCCGAAAGAAATCTGTTTTGGGAAAACGGTCAAATACATTTTCTCCGTCGACCACACGCACTTTAAACATTTGGATAATAAAGCATTTAAAGGCTGACATTGGTCGATTTTTAATACTGCTGACAGCCAAAATACTAGCTCCACCCATAACTTTTTGACTTTTAAACATTGCCTTTGCAGATCGCTCATCTTCAACCATCAGTGAGTCGATAGCTTGAATAGTCTCGCTGGAAATGGAATACAATGTAAAAACTTTCATCATACAGTAAAGACCAGCAGTCAATTTTATTTAAGCACATTTTTTTTTTATTCATTAGGCCTACTTTACAGTATTGCAGCCTACTATTCCTGTTCATTTTCCTGGACTTTCGCGTTCGGCGTAACTCAAGCGAATGGCACTGTCCGAGACCATAATCCCCAAGTCTAACAGTATTTTAATTTTACCGACATGGCTGCTTTCTCTTCTCTGTGCTGGAGTTCTTTTAAAACTTCTTAATGCTTGGCATCCCGCTAGCAGGACAACTTCCGGTGAAACTGGAGGGTGCAAAATTCAAATAAATAATCATAAAAATGATGGATATTAAACATTTATGTACATACAAGTGTCTTATATCGGTTAAAAGGTTAAATTCCTGTTAATCTACCCGCACTGTCCGATTTTACAGTAGGCTTTACAGCTAAAACATGCCATGCGGTTGTTTGAGGACAGCTCCCCACATCAAAATATTTTTTCGCTGGCACAGGTTTCATACATTCACAAATAGCCATTTTAAATATTCCCTTTTTTTTTATCTTCCTCTGATTTTTGTCATCCAAAGGTTCCCAGCTACAACATGTAGTGTCGTTTGGTTAGATTCAATCCTTCGACACACACTTGTTAAAAAAATAAAAAAAACAAGTAGAAGAACTTGTTTCTAGCACTTTCAGTTCCCTATACAGTCTGTGACAACCTACATGGCCTCAGGCTACAGATCATTGCATTACACATGTCAAAGGGCATGTGTCCAGTACTAGCTTCTCAGAGAGGTATAATGTTACCTTTGCTTGTTAGGTATCACATTTTTTTAGTTTTTGTGGTTTACAATAATTGACTTGGCAGAACCCTAGTTTGCTCTCCTCTCGTTTTCTTCCTGTTTCCAATTGGCCAGGCCTGTTTTTGGCTGGTTGACATTGATCTTCCCCTAATTTACTGGTCTGGCATGTGCCTATTTGAAGGGAGTTGGAGGACGACGAGGGACTTGGTCAGTTGTTTACAGCTTTGCAGGCCCAGTGAGTGTTTTTGACCAACGGTAGGCCGGCCCACGCTTGTTTAGAATCGGATAGCGAGGACTCTGCTGTACAGTATGCACAAACACTGGACATCTGTTGGACCTTTTACACCCCGTAGGAATCTTGTTCACTTGATCCATGTACAAAACGTCTCACCGGCTGCTAGCTCGTTGACTTACTCGTAGGGGCCTGGCTCATCTAGCCCTTCTAGGAGAGCAGGCACACAGGCTTTATCCTAAAGTGCACTGCTTTTAAACTGGGCCCACTGGGCGTAAAGTAGTGCAACAGCTTGGGAAACAGGGTGCCATTTTAGATGCAGGCACATACAGCACTCATGGCCAGGAAAAGTGGTTTGGCTGGTGATGGCTCCACTCCAGTCTCCAGACAATGCTGGATCAGCTCTGTGGTTGGGCCGCCCTCCTCTTCCCTGTAATCTATAGGGTCGTGTCTCCTCTTAGGGCTCGGCGGTGGGCTTTGTAGGAGGGCTCTGGGGTATTCATTACACCCTAAGAAATTCCTTCTCCTCTTGAGGGGTCATTTGACTGGCTGTGGGCTAGCACTGCCATATGTAGTCAGACCCACGCTGAGTGGTAGTGTCGAAATGCACACTAGAAGGATAGGGGAAAAGTGCTCACGTCATCATTTTTCTGTGTTTTTTTGAGTTGTGTGATCAGTCTCCATAATAAATTGGGATTAGTGGGCCCTGGTGTTGTAAGGGCAGCGGCCTTTAAGTCTTCTGTGTGCACACCCTAGCGTGTGCCTGCAAAACAGTTGTGCGCCAAACACTTTTAACATATGGAAGCGGGCCAACTATGCTTTGGGTAGTCCTGGTTAGTAAGACGGTGTGACTTCAGAATGTGACCAGCATAATGCACTTTATCTCTTTCTCCTGGTCTGTTTATTGTAGCTCGAAAGGTGTTTTTAGACTTTGGTGTAGACCATTAGGCACGTTTTGGTTCGCATAAGTTGTCAGTGTGGACTTTGCATATGTTGTCGGCGTGGCCTCTTTAAATCACCTTATTAAGCTTTGTAGTGTGAGCAGCCAAGAGGGATTCTAACAGCTGGTAACGTCCCACACCGCCTGAGCGTGCTCTGCTGTTTGAGCTGACATGTTGATGGTAGAACTGGAGAGATTGAAGCGCTATCATTGACGAAACCATTGGCTAGTCATTATTACTAGAATGTAACCCCCCCCCCCCAAAAGGCTTTATCGTAAAATAGGGCGGAGGCTTAACACTGTTGACAGAGAAAGGTATAGGCCTAGTCTAAAGCTGGACTATTTACCATTAAGACTACTTTTTATGATTTGGGATTTATGGTTTTATGGGCCTACGCAGTTTGGTTAGTAAAACTCTTTAAACTCTGTAGGGCCCCATTTGATCATAAAGTTGATGTTGCATCATTCCCTAGAAGCGGCAATTTAAACAATAACAAAGATCTTCCTGGCTCTGTTTGACTAAAGGCAGAGGGATGGGTCTGGAGAAATGGAACCACTTTCAAATGTATAGACTGGGCTATCGACGCAAGGAGGAGTTTTTATCATGTTTTGGTTGCGATACAATGTTTGTTTATGAGCATTGGAGTAAAACAAGCATATGTCTTGGATTCTGATGGGATAGGGCAGTTCAACTAAGCTCATGAGGCATTTATAGGTTATATTTGTCAAGAATCAATGGTTACACGTAATTTAGAAGTCACAGAATTGATGGGCTTCAGATGGGCCCCCCCTCCAGTACAGCACACAAATATAGACATGGGCATATTTTGCCATGGCAGAACAGTGAAGCACTTTGGTTGTTGGTCTAAAGGTTCAATATGCACAAATTGCTCCGCCATTTCCATTCATGGGCGGCGTATATGGAAATGACCATGAGATATTTTTCAATACAGTTTAAACAAACTATTGTTTGAAGTTTATCAATAAATTATCATATTTGTAGCTAATTTTTAAACGCCTGCAGTCAACTAGGAGATATTTCACCTGTCACATTATTTTACATGAAGCTTACTGTAGTTCCCCAGAACAGTTGAGCTAGTCACGTGTTAGTTTGCCAATAGCACACAATGGGAGAAAGCGGGAGCAGAAGAGTCCCGCTGTGTATTGACGGGTGGGCCAGTTATCAAAGTCGCTGCTTCAAATCCCTGAGCCGACTAGGTGAAAAATCTGATGTGCCCTTGAGCAAGGAACTTTACCTTAATTGCTCCTGTAAGTCGCTCTGGATAAGAGCATCTGCTAAATGACTAAAATGTATATTTTACCGAGTTCATATGAGGAAATCAGTCCATTGAAATAAATCCATTGGGCCCTAATCTATGGATTTCACTTGACTTGGAATACAGATATGCATCTTAAAAAAAAAAAATGGGCCTAAGGATCTCCTCACGGTATTTTTGAGCATTCAAATTGCCAATTGATAAAATGCTGCTGTTCGTTGTCTGTAGCTTACATCTGCCAATACCATAACCTCACCGCCTCCATGGGGCTCTCTGTTCACAATGGTGACATCCGCAAACTGCTCGCCCACACGACGCCATACACGTGGTCTGCGGTTGTAAGGCCGTTAGAGGCGGCTTACGGTAGAGAAATTAACATTCAATTCTCTGGCGACAGCTCTAGTAGACATCTTGCAGTCAGCATGCCAATTGCACGCTCCCTCAACTTGAGACATCTGTGGCATTGTTGTGACTAGTGATGCACTGATATGACATTTTTGGCTGATATCTGATATTTTCCTTGCCAAAAAAAAGGAAAACCCAATATTTTAAATTTTAGCAGCCTTTAAGCATTCTAGTACAGCTAAATAATTAGACCGCTGCGTCCATGTGCGTGTGTTAAGGCACTGCATCTCAGTGCAAGAGGGGTCACGACAGTCCCTTGTTCGAATCCAGGCTGTATCACATCCGGCTGTGATTGGGAGTCCCATAGGGCGGCGCACAATTTGGCCCAGCGTCTACCGGGCAGTCATTGTAAATAAGAATTTGTTCTTAACTGACTTGCCTAGTTAAATAAAGGTTACACACACACCACAGTGAGCAAAAAGTTATTTTGTTTTCATTTACGTATGTCCCCATTACCAGTAAAACAATCAACTGATTTCTTTCACTTACTTGCTGTGCTGTTTCGTTGTTCATTTGTTCAGTCTTTTTATTCTCAACCAGGATTTCTATGGAACGCCGTTTGGGTCTTGCGTGTCAAAACAAATAACACAACATAATCTGTTTCGGTAGCTATAGCTAGCTAATTATATAGCTAGGTGTCATCTAAAATAATGCTAATTTGTAAGACCATTCTGATAAATGGTGGTCAGACCCATCTGTGAAGCTAGCCACAATAGTGGACCTTGCGGTTAGCCTTCAAAATAAAAGTGTGGTATAATTCTGTTTGTATTCATTTGCATCACTGTCAATGACACTTATTTTGAAGGCAACCACAAATTCCACTTGAGCCGTATTCTGACTAGTTTCACAACACATAAACCATTCCAGTCGAGCCTCACTAGCCAGATGACGCTAGCTGGCTGCTTGTAACGTTAGCTTTGGGAAACTGGGTTAAGTAGCTGGCTGGCTATTTATTTTCATGAACTGAAGTTCAATTTCAATAGGCGAACAACAAGTGGCAACCTAGCTAATACTTATTCACAAGGATTCCTAAATCATTGCTAAGAATATTGAATGACTGCAGTTTCTACTGGTCATTGTTTTCAGGCTGGTTGTATTGGTGCTAGCTAGGTACCAAGCTAAAGCTAGCTACCCCAGATGTTGCGGTCAAACAAATAATGCTTTATTACCAACGGGGTATTGTAAACACATCTTTCGTGACTGGTGTTGGCTTGTTTGCAGGCTTTTTTTTTGTATAGCTTTGACAGTGCTACTGTATCTTTTTTGACAAAAAGTCCTAAACGTCGTTCCATAGTATGTATGTATGTCGTGAAGCTAATATCAGTGACGCTATTACTGTGTAACTCCGGTAGGGCAACATCTGAAAAATAGTGCACTTGGTAGTGTGTACCGGTGCTCGAAAATACATTAGACAACACATTTGACAGAAGTGCAATGCTATTTGGCTGCCAGCCACAAGTAAATGGAAAAAGCTTAATGGAAAAACGTCTTCTTTGCAAAAATAATGCATGGTCATCATTTCTAATGTTTATCCTAGAAAGAATGTAGCCAGCTATATTTCTTAATGTTTTGCTTAAAATTAATCTGCCATTCTACCTGAGAAATGTAGCTACACATCAGTCAGAGCACTTTCTGCTGATAGAATTCTCAGTGAGCACAAAATTAGTCTTTAAGAAGAATTACAATAAGAAGCATTTTTTTCCCCCTTTAATTTTGTGATATCCAAATGTTATTTATGGTCTCATCGCGATAGGCGAAGGTTGAGTCATGCTTCCTACAAAGCATGACCTGCCAAGTGCCGCGGCTTCTTAAAACACTGCTCGCTTAACCTGGAAGCCAGCCACACCATTCAACTGATAAGCCGCGTCAGCTTGCAGGCACCTGTCCCGCCACGAGTCGCTAGAGTGCGATGAGCCAAGGAAATCCTCCTGGCCAAAACCCCCTCCTAACCCGGACGACGCTGGGACAATTGTGCACTGCCTTAAATGGCTCCCGGTCACGGTCGGCACCTCAGCACCGTGATGCAGTGCCTTAAATCTTGCTACACTCCTGAGAGGCACAGCAGTCTATTTTTTGGGGATAGTTGTCTAATTAAGTGGCTGATTAAATAAAGAGATGGGCATCATATAGCGTTAGCTTTCTGCCTTGTTTGAGAATCTGTACAGCTGTCTTGTTTTTTTCCCCCCCTCGTTTTCTCTCAGTTCTTGGCCCCTCTGCTTCTCAGAGCAGGTAGGCCTGTTGCCCTAGTGACTCCACACATACACAGCTTGTACACATGCTGCTACAGAGCCTGTACTGTGCTTCCTTCAGACAAGCATGCATCTCAACTTTGTCTCTCATTCACATTCGCTTGTAAACTTACCACAAATGACAAGCTTGTACAGTTGAAGTCTAAAGTTTACATACATACATCTTAGCCAAATACATTTAAACTCAGTTTTTCACCACTCCTGACATTTAATCCTAGTAAAAATGCTTAGGTCAGTTAGGATCACAACTTTATTTTAAGAATGTGAAGTGTCAGAATAATAGTAGAGTGATATATTTCAGCTTATTTCTTATCACATTCCCAGTGGGTCAGAAGTTTAACATGCACTCCATTAGTATTTGGAAGCATTGCTTTTTAAATAGTTTAACTTGGATCAAACATTTCGGGTAGCCTCCCACAAGCTTCCCGCAATAAGTTGGGTGGATTTTGGCCCATTCCTCCTGACAGAGCTGGTGTAACTGAGTCAAGTTTGTAGGCCTCCTTGCTTGCACACGCTTTTTCAGTTCTGCCCAAAACTGTTCTCTGGGATTGAGGTCAGGGCTTTGTGATGGCCACTCCAATACCTTGACTTTGTTGTCCTTAAGCCATTTTGCCACAACTTTGGAAGTATGCTTGGGGTCATTGTCCATTTGGAAGACCCATTTGTGACCAATTTGCAGGTTTGGAGCAGTGGCTTCCTCCTTGCTGAGTGGCCTTTCAGGTTATGTTGATGTAGGACTCGTTTTATTGTGTACTTTTGTACCGGTTTCCTCCAGCATCTTCACAAGATCCCTTGCTGTTGTTCTGGGATTGATTTGCACTTTTCGCAGCAAAGTACGTTAATCTCTAGGAGACAGAACACATCTCCTTCCTGAGCTGTATGACTGCTGTGTAGTCCCATGGTGTTTATACTTGCGTACTATTGTTTGTACAGATGAACGAGGTACCTTCAGGCGTTTGGAAGTTGCTCCCAAGGATGAACCAGACTTGTGGAGGTCTACAATTTGTTTTCTGAGGTCTTGTCAGATTTATTTTGATTTTCCCATGATGTCAAACAAAGAGGAACTGAGTTTGAAGGTAGGCCTTGAAATACATCCACAGGTACACCTCCAATTGACTCAAATGATGTCGGAAGCTTCTAAAGCCATGACATAATTTTCTGGAATTTTCCAAGCTGTTTAAAGGCACAGTCAACATAGTGTATTTAAACTTCTGACCCACTGGAATTGTGATAGTGAAATAATCTGTCTGTAAACCATTGTTTTAAAAAGTACTTGTGTCATGCATAAAGTAGATGCCAAAACTATAGTTTGTTAACAAGAAATTTGTGGAGTGATTGAAAAACGAGTTTTAATGACTCCAACCTAAGTGTATGTAAACTTCCGACTTCAACTGTATGTATACCTTTGCGCTAGATTGGCTATCTTTGTAATTTGTTTTTGTTGTTAGCATGTTTAGCTAGCAGCCCCCGTGGAAACTAAAACTCACATTTCTATGTGAATTTGGTCGTGTTACCCGAAAAGTTACATATTGCAGCTTTAAGCTATGCAGATAGGATACGGAAGTCACTCTGAACTACCAGTTGCCTTGCAAGGCGCTCTTAACTCCAAGCAAAATGAAGTTTAGTACCATATGAGCCTGTGTCAACTGGCCAGTTTGGGCATGATAATTGGCTAACCATTAAACTAGATGTTCATGTGACCATTGACTGAAAGGGATTATCTTAGTTAACTTCACAGTTCGACTGCATACAAGTGTTATGTGCAATTCTTATAGATGTTGTCAACATTATTTTAAGGATAACAGCTGTCTTGTCCATAAAAAGCCACCAGTCTCAATTTACACTAGACATTGTCCATAGTGCCAAAATAACAACAAATTATCTCATGCCTGCAAGTCTTTCTTACAGTGATGTTATCTGTCAGGGAAATTAGTGTCTTTGAACATCCTCCAAGCCCTTGGAAAGTTTTGCATTTTCCTTGATTTACTGGCTCTCTGTAAATCCTTTAATTATTATAATCTCATCACTGTGACTGGACACACTTCTGCTTGGGGATTTTGATTGTCATTAGTAGTAGGAGTGCTGGCAGTTGACATGTTTCCACAGACCTTAAACTTTTGAATATCCATCCCCATAACTTGCAACTTAACAATGTAGGATACACAAACAAATTCATACCTCGTGTTGTCAAAGGTGCATTCTGCAGTCTTTGTCCCCCTGTGGCCACTGGAAGAACTGCAAACATTGTTTAATATTTAAAAAGAAGTAAACTATGCAGACAAGTATTTAAGCCAACCAGGGTGCGGTCCTGCTGGTTCAATGTTATTAATATTTACATGAAATTGATTAAACTCACACTGCCTGTCCTTGTATCCAATCGCAGGGGTGTTATCCTTTGACGACGACGTGGATATGGACCATCCCTATTGCGATGAGGACGAGGCGGCGCTCGAGGCGGAGGTGAACGGCAACTGGACGCCACAGGAGAAGGCGCTCCACGAGGCGCGGCTGAAGGCCAAGGCCAAGCGGCGTGTGCGCAAGTCGTCATCCCGCAGCGAGTCGCTCTCAGAGTCGCTGTCGGGTGAATTGGCCGACGGCGATTCCCACAGCCCCAAGGGCAAAGTCCCCGTCCCCAACGACCGCAAGTCCAGGACAGGCAAGGGCCGGGGCCTGCCTAAGAAAGGTCTGTGCTATGCGAATAATGGTTGAGATAGATGGAAGTCATCTACTCTGTAAGCGGTGGTGGTCTAGTACCAGTTTGTCTGGGCCCATAGGTTTTTGTTTAGGATTGAAGTCTGGTAAACTGATCATAGAGCAGTGCTTATGGCTGAGGTAATCTCCCTGGGTTCACAAAACCATCTATCCTAAACGGGTCTCTAGTGCTAACTGACTAGCTCTGATGTTGATGTGGTCTTTACACTACAGGTGGCGCAGGGGGTAAAGGTGTATGGGGAGCAGCAGGTATGGTGTACGAGGTAGAGGAACCAGATGTCAAGGACCCCAACTACGATGAGATTGCACAGGTAAAAGAGGGGGCACGGGCAAGGTATGCGTGTGTAAACGACATGAGCTCTCTCCTACCCCAACCTATACGATAGAGCCTCTGCACGCACTCCTCTCTTCTCATGTACACCAGTGTCCCCACAATCCATGTCCCAAATTGTTACTACAAAGACAACAGTTGCTTAGATGAGGGGGCCAGGGTTGGGTTCTTTCTGTAGTTGTTTTGTGCTGAGCTCTGTTTTTGGACTAGCTTTGTTCAGAAGTGGCCAATCGTCACAAAGCCACGGCCCGTGTTGGATCATACCACTTTATGGGTTGTGGAAAATGAACATGCTTATGGTGACTGCTGAGATTGGCGGTGAATGCAGGGGCCACATGTTCCCAGACAAGCAGATATTGTCCATACAAAGTCCACAACTGGGTCATGCTAATCAGGACACATTTTGTAACTGAAAACTAAAACCTGCGTTTCTTATTGGACAGATGATACCTCCCCATTAGTTCTCCATTTCGGACTGCTTTCTTCCTTTTCGTGCCGACTGAACACAACCCTGTAGTTAACATCCATCGCCATAATAATGAGTCCTCTTGTATCTTTTTGAATGGGATCAGAATAGACCATTTTATTTGTTTTCTTTTCTGGGTGAAATATCTTCCATTTAAATCAGGAAGGTAGACTTGTTCTGTCATAGGCCATTTATGACAAGTCATTTTGTATATTCCACCATACACCTTAGGAATGATCTATGATGGCGAGGATTTATTATTAAAAAAAAAACATATCAGTTAAACGTGGATGTCGAAGGTGTTTGCTATTCTGTGGAGAGCGAGAGAGAGAGTACTAGCAAAGGGAGTGGTAAGGGTCACATGGGTCCTGTTTCAAAACTTGAAAGTGTGCATCCATCCTCCTCCCTTCCTGGACGTAATCACTCATCAATCACGACTGGGTCTGTGAAAGTAATCAAATTCAATCAAGTAAGATCAATGGTTACTTTTTAAGGAAGGGAGTTGCAGGACAATACCAGAGCAGGTCATTGGTGTAGCCTGAACATTTTTTGGTTGTTGTTAAAGGTCAAGCATACTTCTGAAACCTGGAGAGAAAACCGGAAAGGGAGTCGGTGTGTTGAGTAATTGCTTAAACAACGACTGTATATGTCGGCAGCACTTGGCACAGGACTGCTATCATGCTGTTACATTTGCCATATCCTGGCCATTCAGCCTAAATATGATGGCAGTTATTGACCCCTGCTCTATACCTTAAAGGCCCAGTGCAGTCAAATGTGATTTTCCTGTGTTTTATACACATTTCCACAATAGTTTAGAATAATACTGTGAAATTGTAAAAAAAAAAAAGAAGAAAATGATTATCCCCTTTTTTAGCAAAAAGAAATGTGTAGGTGGGAGTTTTGCCCTTCCGTGGGAATATCACTATGTTGTATATTAGTTAATAGACCAATAAGAAAGGGTTCCAAATCTAATTTTCCCCTCCCCACTCAAACCACTCCGACAGACCTAGCAAAACTCTTGCTTGAGAAATTGCTCTTTGCTAAGAAGCTATTGATTTTGGACAATTAACCTCTCACAGTAAGGTACTTAATTGCTACCCAGAAATGATTTGATTTTGAGATAAAAAAAAATGGCTGCACTGAACTTAACAAATGCAACCAGTAGCATTTCAGATTACAGCCTAATCCTGCCTAATGAGCGGGCCGGCCGTATTGATGTTATTAGATTGCTATTCCTGACCTACAATGTCTGTGGTTTAATTTTTAAAGGGAGACACCGTGTATGCCACTGTTGTTCCAGAGCTGGACGAGAGGGAACTGGAGAAGACTGTCAACCCCATCGTACAGGAGTACTTTGAGCACGGGGACACAAAAGAAGTCCAAGTATGTGTTTGACGTTGCACTAAAGAGAGGAAGAGTTTGGATGGACGTTTGGTTGGTTATTTGAGAAGGTCTTTAGGTGGCGGTGCATCTATTTTCTTTTACCGTTTTGTCTCAAAACCATGCAGGGTCCCGACTTATATGTCATTTTACTTCACGTTAAATGCCTTTTCTGTGTGTGTGTGTTTCTCTGTGTACACCCCACCCCCTCTTCCACTCCCAGATGCTGCTGAGGGACCTGAACCTGGGCCACCACAAGTACGAGTTCTCCAGCCTGGCTGTGTCTCTGTCTTTGGAGGGCAAGGCCAGCCACCGGGAGCTCACCTCCAGGCTGCTCCGTGACCTGGTCGGCAAGGAGCTCTCGGAGTCCGACATGGCCCGCGCCTTCGACAAGATCCTCAAAGAGCTGCCCGACCTTATGCTGGACACGCCAGAGGCTCCACAGGTACTGGATGGGGGAAGGATTTGTTAGAAAAATACTTGGGCTACATCACAAATGGCACTTTATTCCCTATTTAGTACACTACTTTTGACAAGGGACCATGGCTCTTTGGTCTGAAGTAGTGTACTATATAAGGAATAAATAGGGTGCCATTTGGTATGCAATCATTTTACATTTTTCTTTCAGACAAATTATAATGTGTCATGCTGCTTTAAACCCAACCCTCTAATTTAAAGAGAATAACCGATCATCTACTCTAGTTTGACTTTTTAATTCTCTCCAACTCTACAGATGCTGGGACAGTTTATTGCCCGAGCCATCGCCGACCACGCTCTACCTATGGCATTCCTGGACCGCTACAAAGGCAAGGTGGACTGTGACCACGCTAGGTGAGCAAGGGTTTTAGGATAATAAAAAAAGATGGCCGTTGATTGGTGGAGGGGGTGATTTAAATTCAAACAACTTTTTCAGTCCTTAGAATACTTTTTTTTAGGGCTAAAGTAGTGAAGTAGTGCTTCAGACAAACAACAGACAGGCACAGACAAATGGACAGCAACATTTAGACACTGATATGAATCATGTGCAGAAGGCAGGGAGAATTAGTTAATGTTGGTCATTTAGGGTGAAGGGAATTCAGATGAGGTTGCCCCTGTCAGTTTTGCTCACAATCAGTATTCTCTAAGGATTAAGGAAGAAACTGATCTTGGATCTGTTGCCAACAAGGAACATGGTGGAAAAGCCCACTTCACATCAAAGCAGCCTGAAGTGGTTACATATCTCTGTTGCTGATGTTGTCAGTTAAGCACTTAACAACCGCCTGATGAAGGGCCAGGGTAAATGTTTGCGTCTTCTCACCATGGAAGCGTAGTCATTCTCCAAGCAACTGAATGATCCCCCTCTAGAACTGATGACGACCCTTATTTGATTTCACCTAATGTTTGGAATCTCCCATTTTTTTTATTGTGAAAGATATACTACTCCAACCTGAGAATGTGAATTCCAATGCAAATTATACTGTTATATTTATTCTGATGAGTTGGGGAAAGTCCATTTTGTAGTTAACCTGCTGATTCTTTAAAAAAAATATATATATAAATATATATTTAATTTTTATTTTTAATTTTTACATACCCTGGTTGTGTCTCTGTCTAGGCAACTTTATTCAGAAAGTAATTTTGTTGTGAATTCATGTGACTATGTTCAATATCTAGCAGTGACTTGATACATTCCCCTTTTCTCATTGCAACTCTCTGTGGTTGTGGTCACGGTTGCGATCATGACTGTTGCGGTTATTCCCTTCCCCACAGAGCTGCGTTGGACCGCGCGGCGGTGCTCCTCTCCATGAAGAGGGAGATGGTGCGGCTCGACAACGTGTGGGGTGTGGGCGGCGGCCTCAGACCTGTCAAACACCTCGTCAAAGAGGTAAGAGGCAGTCTCTGCCAAGGAGGCGGGACCTGGCACCCCGCCAGCCAATCATCACATGCCAGTGTTGTATCATTGTGTGACTCATCAAAACATTCCAGGTATACAAGCAACCTCCCATTCCGGATGTTCTCTCTGCATGCATGAAATGTGATGCCTTGTTGGAAGTGACAGGAGACACCTAATGAGAACACAATATGGATAAATGGCAACAGGCCTAGGTTCTGTTAATATTATTTGAACCCAGGTCTGAATGGCAATTCAACAAAACCTATATTCAGCTAACACCCATCTATCAGAGCTAGAAACATGCACAACCAATCAAAGGAGAGCTTTGTTATATTTCTCTGCAGCCTTCCATTGTGGGCCAACTGTATTTACACACAGTGGAGATTACCTTTTTGTTCCCTCCACCTGAACCCAGACTCTCAGTGCAGCGAGATGGGCTCTGTCTGGTTGTTTCCCAAATGGCACCCTATAAAGTAGTGCACTAAATAGGGTGCCATTTGGGACATAGCCTGCCTGGTGGTCTGGATCTGTACTCGTGTGGTATGTGAACACAACAAGGTGGAGAGAACTTCATGCTGGGAAAAGAGCCGTAGGGAGCCCTGCCAGGCTGGTGTCAGCACAACGGTGTCCCTCAGAGCTTGGCTCTGACTGCAAAGCCTGGAACAAAGAGGCTGATGCTCACACTTACAGGGACACAGGCGTAGGGACACATGCGTGCATGTATGTACGTAAACAGATGCACAGGGACGCACACACACACCTTAGTGCAGGTTTTCAAGTCGTGTGTGCATTTGTATATTCTAGAGTGGTCAAGAGTCTTTGCTCCCTGAACTAAATGGATCATTTGGCACCCTCGCGTGTGAGTGTGCACGGTTGCACACATGCGTGTGACGATGTAGCAGAGCAAGACTATTGTGTAACCCAACGTACGTTAGTCTCTAGCCTGCAGACTCCCGACCAGGTTTGACTTCCTGCCTGTCCTTGTTGGGCCTCGGGCCCTGATCGAGTGTGTCTACACTGGGCTACAGAGGGCACGGCCCACACAGCCTGCCAGAACAGGAGCTCCTAGGGTGCGTCCCAAATGGCACCTTATCGCCTGTATACTGCACTACTTATGACCAGAGCACAATGGGTCCTGGTCAAAAGTAGTGTTACTTCATAGGGTCATTAGGAAAGCAGATTTAGCCTCTGGGTTTGATCAAATCACTCTGCCAGAGACTACATTTGAAGTCAGTATGGGTGTTGAGAGCAATTTGAATAGCAGTATCCCCCTAGGGCGTTTTCACATATGCATGTAGTACTGTGGTGAGGTTCCCTGGAGTGTTCTTTCACAAGACCTGGAAATAACCCTTTCAGGGTGTGATTTGACAACATGCTCCAACAACCGGCTCATACAGGGATATGCGCGTAAGAGTCAGACAAGTGCCCTTATTCCCCTGCTGTTACTGTTATATAGTGCTTTTGGCCGTGCATAGTGATCAGAATTGAATACAGGGGTGTGTGTGTGTGCACAGTGGGCAGTATCTTTTGTAAACAAAGCTGCCGGTGACGACTGCACAAACATTAAGCTAGGGTTGATTGAATACTGTACCATCGCGCACACACAACCCGAATAGGACTGATAAGTCAGTGCTGGGAGTGACTAGGAGACTATTGGAGTCCTCCAGAGCATCTTGCTTTGTCCCAAATGGCCCCCTATTTCCTCAATAGTGCACTACTTTTAACCAGAGCCAATAAGTAGTACACTTTAATAGGAATAGAATCAGGGTGCCATTCGGGACACAGCCCGTCTGTCTCGCTTCTCTTAATCTGGGCTTTAGGAAGGCTGCCTATTATCCCCCCCACCACTTAAACACTGTCTGCCAGAGGACTGGATTGGTATGGTTTGGCAGTACCGTGGTCACTGCTCAAGGGTGAAGCCCTGGTCACGCTAGGGTCATCACACACTCGTACGTGAGATCGCGCACCAGTTAACCCCCCCCACCCCCCAGTAGCGGCAACCGCTGGAACCCTGCCCCCATTTCACTGCTTCACCATGGAGAGGGGTAGTCTACAGTGTGCCTGCTCCAGCTGAGGGATGTTTGGGGGGGTGCTAGGGGTTCTCTCCTGCCAGTGCATTCCATAGGAGATTTTTTTACAGCTTGGGCTGTAGAAACAGAAGCAGTCCCCGACAACAACAAAAAACAACAACCTTGGTTGACTGAGTCTCTGTTCTTTTGACTAATCTATTGGTTAAAATGTATAGACACATCCTGTGTTGTATTCAAATGTACTATATGCACTGAGCTTGTCTGATGCTTTAAGTGCACTGTTTTGATTAAATGACACATGGATAACTAGAGGGAGTCTGACCACAAGTGATTTTTATTGTACCGGGCTCAGACTTGCTGCGCAGAAAAAAAGAGAAGGGGGAAAAAAGACTGCCCCATTGTCTCTCTCTCTCTCTCTCCTCCCTGCTGCAGCGACCACCACAGAACATCAAGTGTTTATCGCGCTGTCCATGTTGCTGAACCGGCAAAATAATTACAGCCATTTCTGACAAAGTTTCTGTTGATGAAATCATTTGTTTTAGGATTGTTTACGTCGTTTTGTTATTTTAAAACGAAAATGCTTGATTGCGTTTCAAATCATGAATCAAATGTATTTATAATGCCCTTTTTATATCAGCAGATGTCAAAGTGCTTATACAGAAACCGAGACTAAAACGGCAAACAATGCTGATGTAGAAGCACGGGGGCTAGGAAAAACTCCCAAGAAAGGCAGAAACCAGGCCCTGAGGGGTGGCCAGGCATCTTCTGGCGGTATCCCGGGTAGAGATTATAAGAGAACATGGCCTTCAAGATGTTCATAGGTGACCAACAGGGGTCAAATAATAATAATCACAGGGTTTGTAGAGGGTGCAACAGGTCAGTATCTCAGGGCTAAATGTCAGTTGGCTTTTCATAGCTGAGCATTGAGGTCTAGACGGCAGGAGAGGGAGAATTGAAAACCGTACGTCCGGGACAAGGTAGCGCGTCCGGTGAACTGGTCAGTGTTCCATAGCTGCAGGCAGAACAGTTGAAACTGGAGCAGCAGCACAACCAGGTGGACTGGGGACAGCCAGGAGTCATCAGGCCAGGTAGTTCTGAGGCATGGTCCTAGAGCTCAGGTCCTCCGGGATGGGAGGGAGAGAGCGAATGAGAAGAGACCGGAGAATTACACCAGATAAAACACTGACCCTATCCGCCCCGGCACAGACTATTGCAGCATAGATAACCCCAGACAGGGCCAACCAGGCAGGATATCGCCCCACCCCCTATACACAGCTCCCACACCACTAGAGGGATATCAGACAACCAACGTGCTAGATAAGGCTGACAATAGCCGACGAAGAGCTCTTCCACCGCACGACCCCGAGGGGGAGCAAAACTGCACATGAAGATCATGTCAGTGACTCTACCCACTCAAGTGATGCACCCCTCCTAGGGACGGCATGGAAGAGCACTCGTAAGCCAGTGACCCAGCCCCCATAATAAGGTCCGATGCAGAGAATCCCAGTGAAGGGGGGAGCCGGCCAGGCAGAGACAGCAAAGGCGGTTCGTTGTTCCAGTGCCTTTCCGTTCACCTTTGCACTCCTGGGCCAGACGACACACAATCATAGGACCTACTGAAGAGATGAGTCTTCATAAACCGAGTCTGCGTCTCTCACATGAATAGACAGACCATTCCATAAAAATGGAAAGCCCTGTCTCCAGCTGTTTGCTTAGAAGTTCTAGGTACAATAAGGAGGCTTGTCTTGTGACTGTAGTCTACGTGTAGGTATGTATAAGGCAGTGACCTCTATCTAAAGCAGGAGAAAATATATAACATAATATTAGTGTTGCACCATTGTCCTTATGTATTATAATCGTATACAATTTCAGTAGCACATGTCTGATGGACTGTGCCATCCCCACTGCCTCTACAATAGATTAGTCTAGTCAGACAGGCGAGAATCAGACAGGTGTCTTGTACACAAACTTTTTTTTTCTTTTTTTTTGTTGCTATATGCTCAACAGGCTGTTGGTCGACCAACATTTCTTATCGCCTCCAAAAAATTGGGGTAAGCCCGAGTCACCAAGGGTTTGCGGGAATTGCAGTTGCACTCACGGTTCATAACTGAACAGAAACATGAGGGTTGAGTACTACACACACAAAGCAGACATTGTTTGAGCAAATAGTCATTCACGATGGTCAATGACCAACGTGTCCAGCCAGTGATCGCTTGGGTGTCCTCCCCCCGATTCTTGACTTCCTGTATTAAACAGGAAAAATCTTGCACTATCAAATAAACAATAGTCACTGCTGAGAAATGTCTGAAACTATAGATAAGATGCATCTTTTATCTATTGGACATGGGCTTTAGCTCAGTGGGATACGTTGAGGTTTGAAACCTTACTGGTAAAATCTGTATTGGGCAGTGTTTTATCCATGGGTGGTGAATGATGGTATGATGGAGAATTTGATTCATACTTTATTGATATGCGTTTCAGATGAACTTGCTGCTGAAGGAGTACCTTGTATCGGGAGAGGTGAAGGAGGCGGAACGCTGTCTGCGTGACCTAGAAGTCCCTCACTTCCACCACGAGCTTGTCTATGAGGTAAAGAAAAATACCCGAAAGCACTTTGTCCTGTTTTTAAAAGGACACACTGTATCAAAATGTTTTGCAACAGAAAGCAAACATATTTTATTGGACAACTACATGGAGTTTCTCCATACTGAATATGGCCTTTGTTGTCAGCACATAAGGATATTGATAGCAGATCATTGATGGCTCTACTGTACTTTCAATAGTGGCAACATATGGTGTAATCTTACTTGCCTTTTCAGTATTGATAAGACTATAGTGTGGTTGTGTTTACTGTCATTAAAATGTGAAGACTTATATTTATCAAATCAATTCTCTGTAATTATTCCATGATTAAACAATCACAGAACAGTATTTCACTAGGAAGTTTGGGCACCACGGGAAAGTTTTTTTATTTATTTTTTTTTAGTTTCAATTTCCCGACTATAACGCTTCAGCTACTTTCTTGTCGATTTTAGTGTTCTATTTATGTATTGTTACCTCAGTCTCATTCTTGAATGTCACAAACCCTAACATGAATCAGCAATTTACAAATTGGCTTAATTATTTATTTACTAACTAATCAATCACAGAATTCCATAAATACACAATTAGTTATGCATTGGTTACTGACATGATACACTGAAAAGTCCCCAGTGGACTAAGCCTATATGACGGCTTGGTAGACAAAGGAAAGGGGTGTGGCCAGCTCCAGAGCGGGAAATTCAGTCGACACCATACATACGCTACACTCCTGGAAATGCTTATACTTTTTGAACAACTGCTCATTTGAAAATGGCAATTTACAAATTTACGAGTGTATGCCTTTGTTGTCCCCCTCTGCGATTGCCGGTCTGTCTGCTGGATAGATTGTCAACAAAGCCTCTGGTTGGTCCACCAGAGATCAGTCTTTCGGAAGTTGTAGCTTGTTATAATGGATACGTCAGAGTACCGTTCGACCGGTTGCGTTTACCAGACTAAAGTACTCAAACAGCTGTAGCCTGAATAATTGTTCTTTAGATTGAAATGGCTAAGAAATCTACAATGTGGGAATGCTCTCCACGTTCTCTGGTCTTGTCCTTCGGTAGAGTTGAAATTTGAACCACCCGGTGTGTTTTGGTCTCAAGTAGTAGCCATTTCAACGTGGGTACACTGTCCCGGCGTTATCTTGACTATATTTAAATTGCCAACCATTTCAACATGTAGCGACAGCTCTGTGTTTTCTGATCTAATGTAAATTTGGTCGGGAGTCCTTTAGAAGCACTTGCCTTGGGGGGCTATTCAATGATGTTTGGGTATAATGTCTGCTCACGGGGGCGTGGCCACTGACTAGTTAAAACCTTAATTGTTATCATATCTTGTTTAGAAGGCTAAAATCGCATAACATCTTCTCAAATAGTTTTATATTTTATACAACATTCAGATGCAAACCCCATAATTAAAGTGTACACAACCAAAAAGACTGTTTCATGTCCTTCATGAGATTCACCAAATTAAACAAACTTGACATAAGTGTCCACCAACCATTTCAAGTGGTTTGAATACAGAAATGTTGTTACATTATTCGACCTTGAAGGTATACCGTACTGAAAAATATTTCTGTGGTAACAAAGGGATTCTCAACCTTCATTTTGGCCAAGTGGGGAAAATAACTTTAGGTATTTATGACCGTCATAAACCTGTGGTGGGAGGGAGAGGGGGCTATGATCCTCACCCAAAAAGGTTGCGTCGTGACGATTGGTTTGACTTGCGCTACCATTCAAAAATGTGTTGTCAACTAGAAACGTCCGTGTTTTTGAAAGAAAAGCTTTTTTTTTTTCATTTTAAAATAACATAAAATTGATCAGGAATGCAGTGTAGACATTAATGTTGTAAATGACTATTGTAGCTGGAAACCGTTTTTTAAAAAGTTTATGGAATATCTACATAGGTGTACAGAGGGCCAATGATCAGCAACCATCACTCCTGTTCCAATGGCATGTTGTGTAGCTAATCCGAATTGATTATTTTAAAAGGTGAATTTATCATTAGAAAACCCTTTTGCAATTATGTTAGCGCTGCTGAAAACTGTTGTTCGGATTTAAGAAGCAATAAAACTGTCCTTCTTTAGACTAGTTGAGTATCTGGAGCATCCGCATTTGTGGGTTCGATTACAGGCTCAAAAGGTCCAGAAACAAATAACTTTCTTCTGAAACTCGTCAGTCTATTCTTGTTCTGAGAAACTAAGGCTATTCCATGTGAGAATTTGCCAAGAAACTGAAGATCTCATACAACGCTGTGTACTACGCCCTTCACAGTGCAGCGCAAACTGGCTCTAACCAGAAGAGACAGGAATGTGTGGTTCCGGTGCACAACTGAGCAAGAGGACAAGTACATTAGTGTCTAGTTTGAGAAACAGACGCCTCACAAGTCCTCAACTGGCAGCTTCATTAAATAGTACCCATAAAACGGCATTCTCAAGAAAAGATTAAGATGGGCAAAAGAACACAGACACTGGACAGAGGAACTCTGCCTAGAAGGCCAGCATCCTGGAGTCGCCTCTTCACTTTTGACGTCGAGACTGGTGTTTTGCGGGTACTATTTAACGAAGCTGCCAGTTGAGGAATTGTTTGGTGTCTGTTTCTCAAACTAGACTTTAATGTGCTTGTCTTCTTGCTCAGTTGTGCACCGGGGCCTCCCACTCTCTCTATTCTGCTTAGAGAGAGTTAGTGCTATTCTGTGAAGGGAGTAGAACACAGCGTTGTACGAGGTCTTGTGTTTCCTGGCAAATTCTCACATGGAATAGCCATAGTTTCTCAGAACAAGAATACTGACGAGTGTCGGAAGAAAGTTGTTTGTTTCTAGCCGATTTGTGACTGTAACCGAACCCACAAATGCTGACGCTTCAGATACTGAACGAGTCTAAAAAAGGCTAGTTTAATTGCTTCTTTAAGCAGAACACAGTTTTCAGCTGTGCTAACATAATTGCAAAGGGGTTTTCTAATGATCAAATAGCCTTTTGAAATGATAAACTTGGATTAGCTAACACAACGTGCCATTGGAACACAGGAGTGATGGTTGCTGATAATGGGCCTTTGTACGCCTATGTAGATATTTCATTTAAAAAATCAGCCGTTTTCAGCTACAATAGTCATTAACAATGTCTACAATGTATTTCTGATCAGTTTGATGTTATTTTAACGTACATATTGTGCTTTTCTTTCAAAAACAAGGACATTTCTGAGTGACGCTAAACTTTTAAACGGTAGTGTGTTACCTTAATGTTTATGGTCCATGCTGCTGTAAAGAAAGTTTGATTTAATTGTTTGTCCGACATGTTATCTTGCAAATCATTACCAAACATTTTCCCACCAACATCCTAGATACTAATTCAATGCAAATGTTATCAGTTACTCAAAATATTTCATGCCAAATCCATTCACGGTGGTGAGAATTAAAGCAATGCTGCCCCAATGTGGTTAAATAAGGGATTGAAACCTCTGAAAATAGTCTGGTCTGAAAATAGCAAAATTAACAGCGCATTTTATTGTGTAAAATAATTCTTTCTCCACTCTTCAGTCTCATCTTGGTCAAGCTGTCAATGCACATAATGGAATAGTTAAGACACTGTGTGCATGACATAACCGGTGTTCCAAATGGCACCTTATTCCCTTTATAGTGCGCTGGACAAAGGTAGTGCACTATATAGGGAATAGGGTGCCATTTGGGTGACACATTTTACAATCATTTTGTACACGAACATCCTGTTCATAGACATTAGCATGAAGTCCAATGCATTTTCTTCCTCTCCTGGATGGACACCAGGCTGTTGTCATGGTGCTGGAGTCCAAGGGGGACACGGCCGTCAAGATGATGTGTAAGCTCCTCCAGGCCTTCTGGAAGATTGGCCTCGTCACAGTGGACCAGATGAACCGGGTACGTCCCCTTACACACCAGAAAGCAAAACCAAATTCACTAGTAGCACTAGCACAAAACAATAACTTCCAACTTCTAAAAACTATTTCCAGTGATATGACTGCAGGTTGTTATTTTCCAGCACTATTAACATAGCATGACTCATGTTAAACGAGTATTAATGGTCAATGTCAGACCTTGTGGATTTAAACCCGTCTGTAGACCCATCTAACAACTCAGTCGAGGCATATTTACTGTTGCTGATATCGCTACAGTACTTGGCCTTATCCTCTCTAGCTATAGCCACGGTATATATTGTGATATTCTCTCGAGTCACTGTCAAGGCATATTAGTTACCTGACAAAACTCAAGTGACAGAATTCAATCATCTCTTATGATTGAAAGTGTTCTTTGACTGTAGGACTTGCTTACTCTGAGTTGTTGTAACATCCAGGGCTTCCAGCGTGTGTACGACGAGCTGCCAGAGATCAACCTGGACGTGCCCCACGCCCACTCCATCATGGAGTCCTTTACGGACCTCTGCTACCAGGAGTCTGTTATCACCAAACAGTTGAGAGACTCCTGTCCCTCCAGGTCAGTCCTTGGGTATAGTCAGTTCCTGATTCTGCGGTTGCATTTATTTTTGCAAAAATCAACAATTCCTTGCATATTATATGCGTGAGGGCTTGCAAATTTGACCTGTCACTGCACGATTTCGGCATGAAACTAAAAGCATTGACCCATCACCACAATACAAAAATAGGGCTAATGATTTCAACCAATCAACTCACATTTACTGCATAATGATTCAATCAAGCCACACGTCAACAAACCTTTAACCTCTTCAGTGCATTTTGACAAATTGGACAGAATTATTGCACTTTGTCATGCAAGAAGTCAGAATTGCTGCGTCAAAATAAAGCATTTTTACCTGCAAATATCACAGTCTCTGCCAAATCCTGGCTTTATAGTAAAGTCATGTTTTTGATAAAACTAGACAAATCAGAGTATGCATACTTTATGACCTTACTTCAATTAAGGTAAGTGTTTACATTAATAATGCCATAGTCTGAGTAATATCAAGTTATTAGCGTACATGTAAACCCACTCAATATGAGTATGTTAATTTTTTTATGTATAGCTGTTCACTAGGCCCCAAGTGTTTTGCATTGTAAGGCTGAGGACTCATCCTCAACTCATTGGTAGCCTGAAGTACTGAATTGCCTGTTCTGTCTGTCCACCAGGGGGCGGAAGCGGTTTGTGAGTGAGGGAGACGGGGGCCTGATCAAGAACTAGTGTGGAGGAGGGTGTGCTCGTCGTCCCTCTGCCCCTCAAGCCGCAGGCCTGAGGCTGGGCAGGCTCGCGGTCAGACTCCCCTGCTTTATCTCCAGCCCTTCGTTATCACCACCCACACACCAACGCTGACATCAGGTGAAGGAGGACCGAGGAGATGGGCAATCTTTTACTTTATTTTTTAACTTTTTCGGTCATTTTTGTAAGATTTTATTTTTAATTCTGGGTTTGGTGATCATTCTTTTCAGTCGGTTCTTTGAGTGAGTCAAGGCCCTGGATAAGGGGGGTCAAATGGAGTCACTTAAACTGGGGTTAAGGGTCAATGGAAAGTGGAAAAGGGATTATGTATTGTCTTGTGCTGGGCACGGGTTATTTGGGCTTTTTTTGTTTGTTGCTACACCGGTGACTCTAATTTTCTTCTCGCTTTGCATGTACAACGCTCATAAAAATGAATAAAAAAACAAAGACAACTCGTCATCAGCATACTGCATCGCAAGCTCTTTATGAACTGAATCGCTCTTTAGAATGACATGGACCTCTGCATTTGTTTGCCCAAAGGTTTCTGTAATTACACAAAGACAAAGTTATATGGTTCTTAATTTTTGATGGTGATTTTGCTCAGTCAGTTGGGTTATTTATCTGTCCACTCCACAGGCAGGGTTCTTAAACTGTTATCAGCACAGCAGCAGTCACAAAAGCCTGTCGGGTTTATAACTAGAGCCCAGATCAGGACCTTCCTGCCTTCCCCTTAGTGGAAGGCCTCTCCCTTCTAGTGCACTAATTGAGTGTCAGAATGGGAGGTTTAGCGTCTCTCTGAATATACAGTACAAATACGCAGGGTCTCTAGAACCCCTCTTCCTTTCGCTGAGCTGTTGACAGAAACTGGAACACCCTGGAGGCTTTTGTGTCTGTATTGTGATGTTTCATTCTCATACTCCAACTGTTACATGTCATCTAGTGGAACCTGTACAATCTGTTTTAGGCAGACCTGGGTTTAAAAAGGTTTATCAAATACTTTGTGCTTGATTAGACTTGTCTGGCACAATGAAACCAATGAATTAAGTCTCCCTACCTTTTCAGGCACTCTAGGCAGGCTACATCAAATGCTCAATAAAGTAATTGAAAATGCATTTGAACCCAGGTCTGGCCCTAGGAGAGCGTGAAGGAAACAAGTCTTATCGCTGAGCTAGGGTCTCGTATGAGAATGCAATGGATTTTTCCTGCCTTTGTTGACCAATATGTAAAGTAATTAGCTCTACCGAAATGTGAGGGTTCTGGATGGGGGTTAACAGATTATGTTTTATTTTTTTTATGTAACAAAACTAGTGAGGTTGAGAGTCATCACCCCTGTTTTGTTTACATAAACTGGTTTGGGATTGGCTTTAAGAATGAGCTAAAGTGAGTGGTCATCGCCACCTAGGGCTGAGAGGAGGCGCCTGACGTCAGCGTTTACTCCTAGTCATCAGCTCTGAACCACCCGTTCCTGATTGCCATTATCCATTTCACTTATTTTACAGCGTTTTGTTTTGAAAAGTTCATAGCAGATAGTTGTTACATATACAATCACACGCAACTACAGTTTATGGATTTCAATTAATTTGTGACTGCATTTCAAAAAGAAAATGTGGGTTTTTACACCAGCCCCACAGAACCATCTGTATTACTTTAAACTGTCTCCAACTCCTTTCCTCATGCAGTTCATTATACAATCATTTCAATAAAATTCCATATTTCTCTAAAGTGTAATATTCTTTGGACATTTTTGTATAACCAGTTCCTGTTACATGATATTGCTAGGCATATGACAGTCAAATAAAATGCTCGTTCCATACTGGATAGCAAATTGATAGGCTTGAGTGAAAAACAATGATCAACACTATAATGCATTGTACAACCTGGCCTAATTCGAATACAAACATTTTACTTTATCTGCATATTCTGGTTTAGTGAACACCATTTTAGGATGACAGTCCCAAATGTCATAGTCAACTACTGATGAAATGGTGTGCATAGATTAGATTGAATGTTGTGGCTTCAGACAACTCGAGCTGTGGTGTAATCAGAGTTGCGGCGTTCCGTTTCGCAACAAACGAGTTTAAATTCGACTAATGCAGGTAGGTGTTTCGTTTTCTTCCGCGTAAGAGACATTTCGCAACAGAATGGGCGCAATGAATGGGCACCTAGCGTGGGCCGTCAACACTACACAGTGTTTTACGAGAGCGAGGGGATCAGGATCTAGCGCGAATGATGTGCCGCTGATATATTCTGTCCATTTGAAATGTGAGTTTTACATTTACTGTCCATATTACATGATATATATATAGTACATTTGTCGGTGATTTGTGCTGCATTATTGGCAGAAAAGCTTGTTTTAAAAACTCGTGCTAAAACAGCTCTGCCCGATAGCTTCGTGACAGCCACCGATTTGCTAACCGTTCATTAGCCAGTTAGCTTTAGCCGAAAGGCTTAAATGTATGCTTTGCCTAGCGCAGTAGCTAAAACAAAAGTTATGTTGTAATAGTTTTAAAATGTATTTTTTTATGCAACTTTGCGGGTTAATAATTTTCATACTCGACGAAGCAACATTACATCTGCTAGCTAGGTAGCAAACTACTAGCTAGTTCTGTAGTTGCAAGCAATGTTACCTGGCAGGTGCATTATAATTAGCCAGGCTAAAAGCTGAAGATGAGGTCGAGTTAGCTCACTGCTTTTAAGAAACGCTAGTATTTACACACTGGCGTTGTTGTCAATTAGCTTCCAAAATAACTTGAATAGTCCGCCGGAAGCTAGAAGTGAGAGAAATCCAATTGATTGACTGTAGGCGTTGTCCTTATGCAGGCGGAATTCCAGAATTAAAATAATAATCTAATGGAATGTAACCGTTATAAATAAACAGAATTCCCAAACGTAGGTCTGTTGTAGACCCATGCAGTTCCCACGTGTGGCTCAAGCCCAACCCAACAAAAAAAACAATTAGAACTGTTAGAATGTGTTTGCGTTCTGGAAATCATTGGGGAGCTACTCAGATCTAGACTCATTGCTGGGGAGCTACTCAGATCCAGACTCATTGCTGGTTCGGCTGGCACCTCGACGAGTTTCCGAACGAGTGTGCTCGCATACTCTCTTTTTTAAAGACCTTCACTTGAACAACAAGAAAATCGAATAAAATGTTATTGGTCATATACACATGGTTATCAGATGTTAATGCGAGTGTAGTGAAATGCTTGTGCTTCTAGTTCTGACCGTGCAGTAATATCTAACAAGTTTATACACACAAGTGTAAAGGAATGAATATGCACATATAAATATATGGATGAGTGATGGCTGTGCGGCATAGGCAAGATGCAGTAGATGGTATAGAGTACAGTATATCAAAGTTATTTATATAGCCCTTTGTACATCAGCTGATATCTCAAAGTGCTGTACAGAAACCCAGCCTAAAACCCCAAACGGCAAGCAATGCAGGTGTAGAAGCACGGTGGCTAGGAAAAACTCCCTAGAAAGGCCAAAACCTAGGAAGAAACCTAGAGAGGAACCAGGCTATGTGGGGTGCCCAGTCCTCTTCTGGCTGTGCCGGGTGGAGATTATAACAGAACATGGCTGTTGTTCAAATGATGTTCAAATGTTCATAAATTACCAGCATGGACCAATAATAATAAGGCAGAACAGTTGAAACTGGAGCAGCAGCACGGCCAGGTGGACTGGGGACAGCAAGGAGTCATCATTTCAGGTAGTCCTGAGGCATGGTCCTAGGGCTCAGGTCCTCCGAGAGAGAGAGAAAGAAAGAGAGAATTAGAGAGAGCACACTTAAATTCACACAGGACACCGAATAGGACAGGAGAAGTACTCCAGATATAACAAACTGACCCTAGCCCCCCGACACATAAACTACTGCAGCATAAATACTGGAGGCTGAGACAGGAGGGGTCAGGAGACACTATGTATATACATTTATATACATATGAGATGAGTAATGTAGGGTATGTAAACATATGAAGTGGCATTGTTTAAAGTGACTAGTGATAATTTATAAAATCCAATTTTTAATTAGTGGCTAGAGATATGAGTAAGTATGTTGGCAGCAGCCACTCAATGTTAGTGATGGCTGTTGAACAGTCTGATGGCCTTGAGAGAGAAGCTGTTTTTCAGTCTCTCGGTCCCAGCTTTGATGCACCTGTACTGACCTCGCCTTCTGGATGATAGCGGGGTGAACAGGCAGTGGCTCGGGTGGTTGTTGTCCTTGATGATCTTTTTGGCCTTCCTGTGACATTGGGTGGTGTAAGTGTCCTGGAGGGCAGGTAGTTTGCCCCCGGTGATGCGTTGTGCAGACTTCACAACCCTCTGGAGAGCCTTACGGTTGTGGGCGGAGCAGTTGCCGTACCAGGCGGTGATACAGCCCGACAGGATGCTCTAGATTGTGCATCTGTAGAAGTTTGTGAGGGTTTTCGGTGACAAGCCAAATTTCTTCAGCCTCCTGAGGTTAAAGAGGCGCTGTTGCGCCTTCTTCATCGCGTTGTCTCTGTGGGTGGACCATTTCAATTTGTCCGTGATGTGAACGCCGAGGAACTTAACTTTACATCTTCTCCGCTACTTTCCTGTGGATGCTGTTTTCTGAAGTCCAAGATCATCTCCTTTGTTTTGTTGACGTTGAGTGTGAGGTTATTTTCCTGACACCACACTCCGAGGGCCCTCACCTCCTCCCTGTAGGCCGTCTTGTCGTTGTTGAGGATCAGCGGGCTGGAGATGTTGTTTCCTACCCTCACCACCTGGGGGCGGCCCGTCAAAGTCGAGGACCTAGTTGTAACGGGTGGGGTCAAGACCCAGGGTCTAGAGCTTAATGACGAGTTTGGAGGGTACTATGTTGTTAAATGCTGAGCTGTAATCGATGAAAAGCATTCTTACATAGGTTTATATGTACACTAGAGGTTGACCGATTAATCAGAATGGACGATTAAAAAACAATCTATCAATCATAATCACTAGATAACTACACATGGTTGTTGATATTACTAATTCATCTAGCGTGTCTTGCGTTGTATATAATCGATGCGGTGCGTATCGTTGCTCCAATGTGTACCTAACCATGAACATCAATGCCTTTCTTAAAATCAATACACAGAAGTATATATTTTTTAACCTGCATATTTAGCTAAAAGAAATCCAGGTTAGCAGGCAATATTAACCAGGTGAAATTCTGTCACTTCTCTTGCATTCATTGCACGCAGAGTCAGTGTATTATGCAACAGTTTGGGCCACCTAATTTGTCCGAATTTTACGTAATTATGACATAACATTGAAGGTTGTTCAATGCAACAGGAATATTTAGACTTATGGATGCCACCCGTTAGATAAAATACGTAACGGTTACGTATTTCACTGAAAGAATAAACATCTTGTTTTCGAGATGATAGGTCATTACTATGCCCGAATCCGGATACTAAGGTTCGTATTTCTGTGTGTTATCATGTTATAACATAGCCTATGATTTGATAGAGCAGTCTGACTGAGCGATGGTAGGCAGCAGCAGGCTCGTATGTAAGCAATAATTCAAACAGCACTTTCGTGCGTTTGCCAGCAGCTGTTTATGACTTCAAGCCTATCAACTCCTGAGATTAGGCTGGTGTAACTGATGTGAAATGGCTAGCTAGTTAGCTAATAGCGTTTCAAACGTCACTCGCTCTGAGACTTGGAGTGGTTCTTTCCCTTGCTCTACATGGGTAACGCTGCTTCGAGGATGGCTGTTGTCGTTGTGTTCCTGGTTCGAGCCCAGGTAGGAGCGAGGAGAGGGACAGAAGCTATACTGTTACACTGGCAATACTAAAGTGCCAATAACATCCAATAGTCAAAGGTTAATGAAATAAAAATGGCATAGAGAGAAATAGTCCTATAATAACTACAACCTAAAACTTTTTACCTGGGAATATTGAAGACTCATGTTAAAAGGAACCACCAGCTTTCATATGTTTTCATGTTCTGAGCAAGGAACTTAAACGTTAGATTTCTTTCATGGCACATATTGCACTTTTACTTTCTTCTCCAACACTTTGTTTTTGCATTATTTAAACTAAATTGAACATGTTTCATTATTTATTTGAGGCTAAATTGATTTTATTGATGTATTATATTAATTCAGTATTCATTCAGTAGTGTTGTAATTGTCATTATTACAAACAAACAAAAAAAAAAAATCGGCATCGACTTTTTTTGGGGGGTCCTCAATAATCGGTATCGGCGTTGAAAAATCATAATCGGTCGACCTCTAATATACACAGCTGTGATTATAATCCAAGACAATTCTCTCTGTAAATAATGCGGTCAGCATTTGATTGTAAGGAATTTTAGGTCAGGTGAACAAAAGAACTTGTGAGCTCCTGTATGTTGTTATGATCACACCACGCATAAGGTATACACCCCGCCCTTCTTCTTACCAGACATGTGTTTATTTCTGTCGGTGCAAAACCGGGTGGCTGTACCGACTCTGATAACGTATCCCGAGTGAGCCATGTTTCCGTGAAACAGAGAATGTTACAATCTCCGATGTCTCTCTGGAAGGCAACCCTTGCTTGAATATTGTCTACCTTGTCAAGAGGCTGGACATTGGTGAGTAGTATACTTGGGAGCGGTGAGCGATGTGCCTGTCTACAGAGCCTGACCAAGAAGACTGCTCTGTCTCCCCGTCTGCAAAATGAGCAACGAAGGGGCCTAGACTTCGGCTACCGAAATTAGGCTTGCTTTGAGAGAAAAAATGTAATGTGCACAAACAGCCGAAAACCAACAAAAACATCACAATGTTGTCATATAATACAGTGCCTTGAGAAAGTATTCATACCCCTTGACTCTCGAGTGGTGCAGCAGTCTAAGGCACTGCATCTCAGTGCAAGAGGCATCACTACAGTCCCTGGTTTGAATCCAGGCTGTATCACATCCGGCCGGGATTGGGAGTCCCAAAGGGCGACGCACAATTGGCATAGTGTTGTCTGGGTTTGGCCGGGGTAGGCCGTCATTGTAAATAAGAATTAGTTCTTAACTGACTTGCCTAGTTATGTAAATAAAATGTAAATCCACATTTTATTGTGCTGTAGCCTGAATTCAAAATAGATTAAATAGATTGTTTTTCTCACCCATCTACACACAAAACCCCATGACAAAGTAAAAGCATGATTTTAGACAGAAATATCTAATTTACAGAAGTATTCACACCCCTAAGTCAATACCTTTGGCGGTGATTACAGCTGCGAGTCTTTCTGGGTAAGTCTCTAAGAGCGTTCCACACCTGGATAGTGCAACATTTGCCTATGATTTTGCGTTTTTGTTTCATCTGGCTGCCAATTCCTGATCTTCTGAGAACATCATTTGAGGAGTCGCCTGAAGTGTAAGAGGAATGGGTGCTACAGTTATTCAACAGTGCTGCGACTGGCTACTGTTCTGAACTTTGTGGTAAGCTTTCTGACGCCCAGAGCTGCTGAGTCATCACAAGTGGGTGCTACAGAGTGGAAGAGAAGTCCAGAGGCTATAAGACTCAGGCTGGTTCCCAGACTTGCCCTCTACAAGATCATCAGCAGACTCCATCTACCGTTCTTTGGCTCCCTCTGCTCAAGCCATGAACCTCTCCATCTTCGGAGGATGCAGCTTCCAAAGACTTGGCCTCTATTGGTCGACCTGTCATGATATATTGCTTTTTTGTTTTTCTGTTTTGAAGCTCTTTGAAATTCTATGAAAACGCTTTAGAAATGTTATACATTATTATTATTCAAAATTCCTCAAGCTTTGTCAAATTGGTTGTTGATCATTGCTAGACAACCATTTTCAGGTCTTGCCATATTTCCAAGTAGATTTAAGTCAAAACTGTAACTCTGCCACTGTCTTCTTGGTAAGCAACACTAGAGTAGATTTGGCCTTGTCTGTTAGGTTATTGTCCTGCTGAAAGGTAAATTCATCTCCCATTGTCTGGTGGAAAGCAGACTGATCCAGGATTTTGCCTGTGCTTAGCTCCATTCCATTAATTTTTTTTATCCTGGAAAAACTCCCTGTCCTTAATGATGACAAGCACACCCACAACATTATGCGGCCACCACTATGCTTGAAAATATGAGTGGTGTACTCAGTAATGTGTTGTATTGAATTGCCCCTAACAAGACAAAAAGTGAATTGCTTTGCCAATTTTCTTTTGCTGTATTACTTTAGTGCCTTGTTGCAAACAGGTTGCATGTTTTGGAATATGTTTTATTCTGTACAGGCTTCCTTTTCACTATGTCAATTAGGTTAGTATTGTAGAGAAACTACAATGTTGTTGATCCATCCTCAGTTTTCTCCTATCACAGCCATTAAACTATGTAACTGTTTTTTAAAGTCACCATTGGCCTCAGGGAAAATCCCTAAGCGGTTGCGTTCCTCTCATGCGACTGAGTTAGGAAGGATGCCTGTATCTTTGTAGTGACTGGGTGTATTGATACATCATCCAAATTGTAATTAATAACTTTACCATGCTCAAAGGGATATTCAATGTCTGATTTTTATTTATTTTTTACCCATCTACCAATAGGTGCCCTTCTTTGCGAGGCATTGGAAAACCTCCCAGGCCTTTGTGGTTGAAATTTGAAATTAAATTCATGCGGAATATTCATTTTTTGCAAGCTAATTCCAAGCAACACTAGTGTGTAAAATGATAGAGTTGCTAAAAGCAGTTAAGGTCTAGGCCAGGGATGGACACCTTTGATGGGGGTGTGGCCCACAAAAAACGTAATGTATCATGAGGGGCCGCAGTGGGTCTGCGTACCCACATCCATTGGTCCGCCTTCAAATGAAGGGCCGCCAATTGCCCTTTCCTTGTGTCCTCTCCTCGCTTCCCACTTTGTTGAGAAGGACGTGAGGAATTGGAGAGAAATGTGAGATTCACCCACAGTATCCTTCTCTTCCTCCTCAGCTGGAAGGATGGGCAGGCAGAGGAAGAGAGTGGTGTCCGGCGAGGCTGACCCCCTCGCACAAGGAAAGACGAGAAACCTGCCACCCTACAACGCAAGGAAAAAAAAAGCTTGACATCGGCAAAATCTTCATCAATATCTCCATCGGCCTCTGCATCTTCAGCCTTACCTGGTTCTTCTATGCTCTTTACATGCGTTCCTCGCTGGCCAAACGGGTGGTAACTCTCCATCACTCGCCGCCCGTCCTGATGCCAACAGCAGCAGTGCTGAGGTGTCCCCTGAGAGGTTTTGAGGCTCCTACCGACCCCAGGTCTACTTTGGGATGAAAACCAGGAGCCCCAGATCTGTTGTCACAGGTACAAGACTGTCGTTTCTCTACATTCACCCTTAAATATTTGCTAATACTATTGACTAAAGTGTCAGGTGGAAATAACTGTGTATTTTATGTGGCAAGCGCTTACTAACCTGTTTGCGAAAACACCAGAGGAACACAATGGAAATAAGTTGTATGACTTATTGTGTTATCCTCATATTATATGTGGTTTATATCAGGGTTTATGTTAGGACCCTACCGGTACTCTTAAGGTCCAAGGATCTTATGTTATTTTCAGAGGTAGACTGGCTCTGGCGGCCAAAACTCTTATCTAAACGTGAATTGATTCTTAATTGCGATATATTTCTAGAAACATTTTTATTTAACTAGGCAAGTCCGTTAAGAACATATTCTTATTTACAATGATGGCCTACGAACAGTGGGTTAACTGCCTTGTTCAGTGGCAGAACGACAGATTTTGACCTTGTCATCTCGGGGGTTTGGTCTAGCAACCTTTCAGTTACTGAAACATAAAACCCTTTACTTTCATCTCACATCAAAATCATTTTACAAATGCAAATTATACTGTACACTTTTATCCGGCTTTATCACAGTTGCAGCCAACAGTATTTTTCGGTGACAACACGTTTCTGGTGGCCTTCCATTACACACAGGTACTCAGAGCATGCTAGATAGCTAGTTAGCACACGTGGTCCCTCTGTCTTCCGTAAACATTTGCTGTAACATGGCGGGATGACCGTTTGGAAGACTAAACCTAGCCCTATATTTTTATTTCCCATTTGGTAATTCAAGCGAGCTTCCCATTCGCCATTCAAGTGCATAGACAAGTTGGCAGGCTTCAGCGCGTCACACACCGCTTTGCAATGAGCTGGAGGCAGTATGCATTTTGAAAACATATAGTTTGAAACCTTAATGTTTTGCTACATATTATGAGGCATGTCTTACCTTGCTTCACAGTAGCCTAGCCAAAATCCAACCAAACTTGCAGGTAATTATTATGATTTGTTTTTACAAAGACTTCCATATGCCATTGAAACCAACTTTCTTTCATTGTGCCTTTGGCAACGGGACAATCTTAGTCATATTAACAACCCCGGTTAGTTGTCTTTAGATCTCCACTCTTTCAACATTTCCAATGGATATTTTCATCTCTGTCTCATGAAACTGCTAATTGCATTAGGGAAACAAACATGCGTGTGTAGCCTACTGCCCTTTGCACATTGCTGCGCGTATAATGTGATAAAATAATATTTGATCAACATTTTAAACTTAACGTGAGCTTCATTGCTTTTTGTGTTTTTTTGTGATTGCAGCCTGGGCCTACTGGTTGTATGAATGTGGTATCTATCGTCTCTCAACTGTCCCTGTCTGTTTGGAATAGTCTTTCTTTCTCACACAGAATGACAAGCTGACCAATAGAATAGGTCCGTTTTTCTATTATGGGGATAGTAGATTGACCTAGGCTAGTGATTTTGTTTTTCGTTACTCGTCTTGATGGCTGAGGAAAAGTAAATGTGGACAGTTGAAATTTTTCATCAGAATTTGGTAGGAAGGACACGCTATTGCATCCTCGAATTGCATGTTTTGTTAAAATGAATTCCCTTAAAGTAAATGCCATTTCTTTCATTCTGAGCACTGTGGGTGGATGCTCTAATCAGGTTACGCACCCAATGCATATGGATCCGGTACATTTCTTAAATATCCCGTAAATGAAATGTCCAGAGGCACGTTTTTCTAATGGAAACCCTGGATTATATACATAATCTGTGTAAATGTTTAACATTTAATATTTTTGAGAATGATTTAAATAAATAATTTCTGTGTTTCCATTTCTCTACATCCCAGGGATGATGTGGATGCGCCAGTTCTCTGAGGTGGATGTGAACCTCGCCATCACGGTTGACAACTCCATTGTGTCCTCCTCCCAGAGCGCTAAGAACCTTGGCGTGATCCTGGACAACACCCTGTCGTTCTCAACTAACATCAAGGCGGTGGCCCGTTCCTGTAGGTTCATGCTCTACAACATCCGCAGAGTACGACCCTGCCTCACACAGGAAGCGGCGCAGGTCCTAATCCAGGCACTTGTCATCTCCCGTCTGGACTACTGCAACTCGCTGTTGGCTGGGCTCCCTGCCTGTGCCATTAAACCCCTACAACTCATCCAGAACGCCGCAGCCCGTCTGGTGTTCAACCTTCCCAAGTTCTCTCACGTCACCCCGCTCCTCCGCTCTCTCCACTGGCTTCCAGTTGAAGCTCGCATCTGCTACAAGACCATGGTGCTTGCCTACGGAGCTGTGAGGGGAACAGCACCTCAGTACCTCCAGGCTCTGATCAGGCCCTACACCCAAACAAGGGCACTGCGTTCATCCACCTCTGGCCTGCTCGCCTCCCTACCACTGAGGAAGTACAGTTCCCGCTCAGCCCAGTCAAAACTGTTCGCTGCTCTGGCTCCCCAATGGTGGAACACACTCCCTCACGACGCCAGGACAGCGGAGTCAATCACCACCTTCCGGAGACACCTGAAACCCCACCTCTTTAAGGAATACCTAGGATAGGATAAGTAATCCTTCTCACCCCCCTTTAAGATTTAGATGCACTATTGTAAAGTGACTATTCTACTGGATGTCATAAGGTGAATGCACCAATTTGTAAGTCGCTCTGGATAAGAGCGTCTGCTAAATGACTTAAATGTAAATGTAAACCTCCGGCACACATGCGAGCAGGGTGACCGGCTGCAGGGCTACGGCTGGCTGATGCATGATGGCCTCAGCTTTGGTGTGCAGGAGATCCATGACAGCGACTTTGCGCTCACCACAGAGTTCATCAAGCGGATGGGCGGTGAGCACGGAGGGGACTGGACCTGGAGGATCACAGCCAAGCAGCATGTGAGTGTGGTGGGATAAATTCACACACCTTTAAACCCACCTGGCAATTAACCAGGCATATTTTGTTCTGATTATTTGTCTTACATTGAAAGACATTTGAGTTTTGAAACTATTCATATTGTCTCCTGGAATTGAAAAAAATAATAATAATTTGAATGATACTGAGCAGAGTTTTTCTCTCCCATTTCACTAGGTTTCAAAACATTTTCTCCTTCTTATTGAACATGACCCAGTTCTTCCTTCCCCCAGAGTTCGGCTCCGCACGCGCCGGTCATCTCCCTGATGTTCTATGCTGCTGCTGACACCCAGGGTTCCCTGGAGGCCCACGTGGAGGAGAGGAACCGTCTGGGCTCCATCACTGGGTTCTCAGAGGAGCTGGTGAACTTCAAGATCACCTTCCGCAAGCCTGTTGCCGGGGAGTCCTCCAGTGCCAAATATGTCAGGTAGGTACTCTCCCAAACTGCTAACGTTAGTATTTTCATACCCAAAAACCAATAGAACTCAATGAATGTACCCCAAATTATGCTTTAAAGGTCATTCCAAAAATAGAGACTTTTGCAAACATTGGACAAATGTGCCACAATATTCCCTGTTAATTAATATTTAAATAATACCAAGCAATATTAAATATCTGAGAGAGAAACATGATATGTGACAGAAATAATGTAGTATAAAACAAAGCATTGCATATTAATAAAGACACAACTGCTACAGCAATGCATTGAGAAACAAAGCAGAGATGGGATATGTCCTCAGTGTCTGCGGTGAAGATGGCCAGCCAAACTGCTGTTCTGGCTCTGATATAATGGTTCTGTTCAACGTTTTGAGGGACAAAACAGACAGACATTGATCTGTTCCAGTGGTGAGGACAAGGTCAATAGAGACTCCAATGCATAGATATCGAGGGACAGCAACGTTTCATGAGGAGGTTGCACAATCAAGCCATAACGCAGGCTAGAAAAGAGCATTGAATAGAAGGTAGGAAGAGCAGGAACACAGCAAACAAACAAACCTATCACAAGTGTGTCTGCCATTTAGTGTTTCTGCCATTTAGTGTGTCTGCCAATTCAACATAACCCATCGGTCAGTATGCTGTACTCTTTATGCCTGACCCTTGGCTGAAGTAGTATGAAATCACAGATGTAGGTTTAAGGTCATGCCACTTTCCAGGAGGCCATTGCACTCTGAAGGGTATAAAACCCTATGGTGATGGCAGGTTCAAGGGTATTGGTGCCTTGCTCCAATTCTGAGAGGAAGCTTTGGCAAGACGAGAACATGAGAGATTCCTACTACCTTCAGGGTGGTTCACCTTCATTTCCTTTCCTCAGCTACAACTACCTCCAGACCTTGTCGCCAGGCTTGGAGAGGCTGACGGACATCGTGAGGAACACCTTGAACCGCAGATTCGTCTACAGCCCCCCCTCTGGCGGGAAGAGGCAGTACATCGCGGTGGACACCTACAAGCCCCCGCACCAGCCGAAACCAGCCGACCCCAGAAAGGAGAGCGACTTTGTCCTGCACCAGGTCACCGTCCAGGTGCCCTTCCAGATTGAGGTCCTGTTCGAGTCCGGTAGCTTCCGCAACCGTCCCAACCAGCTGTCAGCGGCGGCCATGACGGAGGAGCTGGAGGAAAGGAAGGCGGCGTTCGGCGCCAAGTTTGAGAAGACGTTCGGCCTCCAGGCCAAAGGCTTGGGCCATGCCCAGGTGAAGTTCAGCAAGGCGGCGCTGAGCGACATGCTGGGTGGGATGGGTTATTTCTACGGCTAGTCGGTGGTCCAGTCGGTGTACAACGAATACCCGCTGCTCTACCCCGAGGGTGCCCTGTTCACCGCTGTGCCCTCGCGCTCCTTTTTCCCCCGGGGGTTCCTGTGGGACGAAGGCTTCCACCAGCTGCTGTTCAGCAATTGGGACCCCCAGGTGACGCGGGAGGCCATGGCCCACTGTTTGGACCTGGTCAATATGGAGGGATGGATTCCCCGGGAGCAGATCCTGGGCAATGAGGCACGCAGCAAGGTCCCTGCCGAGTTTGTGGTGCAGCGCAATGAGAACGCCAACCCGCCCACCCTCTTCTTGGCCCTGCAGAAGCTAGTGGAGCAGCTCCAGGCCAATCCGGACTCAGAGTCCTCACAACCCACCCTGCCCTGCCTCTGCAGGCTCTACCCCCGGCTCCAGACGTGGTTTGAGTGGTACAACACCACCCAGACAGGCCCGCCGCCCAACTCCTACCGCTGGAGGGCCGCGACAAGGACAGCAACCTCTTTCTCAATCCCAAGACGCTGACGTCCGGCCTGGATGACTACCCGCGGGCCTCGCACCCGTCAGCCGAGGAGCGCCATGTGGACCTGCACTGCTGGATAGCGTGGCCCGGCTGCTGGGAGAGCCCCACCAGGAGTATGAGCGTACCCACCAGACGCTCAGCGACAACGCACTGCTGGACGAGCTGCACTGATCAGACCAGCTTCGCTCCTTCAGCGAATATGGAAACCACACGCAGGCGGTGTCGCTGTAGCAGGAGAAGATGTACGTGCCCCCGGGGCAGCCGATGCACCAGTTTCCCGTGAAGCGCCTGGTGTGCTCGGTCCGCCGGGCCCCCAAGTCGCAGTTCGTCAATGCTTTGGGCTACATCAGCCTATTCCCCTTCCTGCTACACGTCCTGACGCCTGACTCGCCCAAGCTAGAGCACATCTTCAGAGATATGAGGGACGGGGACAAGCTGTGGATGCCCTACGGCCTTCGCTCTCTGTCCAGGGCCGACCCACTCTACATGAAGCGTAACATGGAGCATGACGCCCCCTACTGGCGGGGCCCATATGGATCAACATCAACTACCTGGCCGTAAGGGCCCTGCACCACTATGGCAACACTGAGGGGCCATATCAGGAGAAGGCAGCCGCCCTCTACCAGGAACTCGGAAGTAATATCATGAACAATGTTTACAGACAGTATGCAGAGACTGGGTATATCTGGGAACAGTACAATGACAGCACTGGCAGTGGGCAAGGGAGCCACCCCTTCACTGGCTGGTCGGCACTAACTGTTTTGATAATGGCTGAGCAGTATTGACACTGATGCTAAAAAATCTCATCTCGCTTTGATGTTCTCAAAAAATGTGCCATTACGTCAATAGATGTCAAGTCTATGGGCCAACTCTAATGTTCCAATTTTTCCCCTTTGGCTGTCTCAGTGAGTGTTTGTGCAAAGCCCATACCCCAAAGAACAGATGAAAGGTTATTTTTGAATACCCCATATACTTATCAATGAACTCCCCAAGTGCATCCTGACTGAGAGAAGTCTGTTTGATGGCAGAAACCTTTTAAGAACTATAGTAACAATAGTAGTAGTAAAGAATAGTCTTGACATAAATCATTCATACAGTGTCATATCAAGACTACCGTACTAGGAAATAATGCACTTTTTCAAAGTCGATCATTCAAACTTTTTTTTGTCTCCGGGGATGCATTTTCTGTTGAACAAAATAATACCTACAATTACCTACTGAGAAATTGTATATTCCGTCTTAACAAATATTTGATCCCTAGAGTCATTTTGTTTCTGGTTGCTTTGTCCCCTCATACAATCTAATTTAAGCCCGTATAAAATTGAGAAATAAGTTGAGTTTTTTTGCCAAATGTTTTGCTGCAAACAAACGGTTTCCTGTTCATTTTATCAATGCAAAGCAAGTCACAGATGTATCCCCACTGGTAGCAGATATCCTGAGTGGCACGGAATAACACGAGTAACTTCATTGCATTGGTTTGTTACATCTTCAGTGGAAAGAACAATAAATATGTCAAAGCCTTGTGCTGATTACTTTTTATCTGTGGGAAGGATGTCATTATCGCCTTTTTCTCTATGTACTGTTGTGTGGTGTTGTTACTCTAGCCTCTGGTTTTGGTAACCAATCATGAAATATTAGAAATTCAATCAAAGTATATATTTTTTGTATAGTTTATAGCAGTGCTTATTAAGATGTATTAAACTACAGCTGATAATGTACACTTCTGATAGGAGTGACCCTCCAGATCAGTAACCGGTGACTGGGTCAATTTGTCTTGCTTTGATTTCTTGCATCCTCTCTCCTAGCCAGCCTCCTTCTCAACCATACTGGACGAGATGGTCCCTTTCGCTGGGAGCACCTCCTTCGATGGGTTTTAAGAAAGGCGAGGAGAGATGATGCGAGGAATCGAGGAAAGATGAATTGAGAAAGAGCCACTGTCAGAGCCTGATCCTGGTCCTTTGTCAGACTGCGACATGCGAAGGACAGCCGCTGACGTCAATCCGCCGAGAGCCATTGTTTCTACGGCGCCCGGTTACCATGGCGAGGCATCGTTGTGAAGGGGCCCAATGCCGAATTGGATAAAATGGAGAGGCTCGGAGTGCATCGCCGGTGTCAACTTCTTTTCAAGCGTTGACATGCAGAGAGTCGAGACTCATACAAACAAGACAAGAGCATAGTGTTCAGTCGCTAGATCTTTATTAACACAGCAGTGTGTGTACACCATTACAGAGGGCCTGGCTCCTGAATGCACTGATGTTGGTTTACAGCTTCCGCGTGACCCTGGGACCGAAATCTTTCTGGCTTTCATGTTATCACAGCCTTTTGAATAGATGTGTAGTTCAAGGTCTGTCTTGTCACAGTCAGGTTTGCAGTTCCAGAAATAGGCCTATGCTCAGGAGGAAGCAGCACGGGCTTGTAGCTAGTTCGAGAACGACTATAAAAGGTGAAAAACCTAGCAATGCAACATTCAGTATTTATCTTTAAACTATCATCACCAACATAAAGTAGACATATTTTATGTATTGATGTAATTTGCCTCACTTTTGGGAAATAGGCTACTGGAAATGTTTTATTAAAAAACATAAGCACAACTGCTGTTGTCTTTATTTCACATTCTGCCAATGTTGAGTTGTCCTTTTTATTGATCTACAAGAGACTTTCATTGTTCATTGTCGTTAGCCCACAACAGTTCCAATGTAGAATAGGTTTGCAAAATTCCTGTAACATTCCCCAGACTCCTGAAATCTTCCAAATGTAATTTCTAATTTAGAAACACTGGGAATTTTAGCAACCAACAGTTGGGTGTGGAAGTGATAGCTCACTCTGTTGTCCAGTAGGGAGGAGATGTTTATTTTTTACCTTTATTTAACTAGATAAGTCAGTTAAGAACAAATTCTTATTTTCAATGGCGGCCTAGGAACAGTGGGTTAACTGCCTTGTTCAGGGGCAGAATGACAAATTGTCAGCTCAGGGATTTGATCTTGCAACCTTTCGGTTACTGATCCAACACTAACCACCAGGCTACCTGCCGCTCTGGTGTGTCAGAGGCTCCACAGGAGAGGCCGACAGTGCAGAGGGTTTAGCACAATGGTGTTCAGATTTTTTCAGCGGAGCACAGTGGTAACCCAATTTTTTTCTTCCCCCCACGAATTTGTTGCGACCCCACCGCACCCCACCCCAAATGACACGTCCTTAAATTTGCTAAATTTAGATTTTTACGTCAACAAATAACCTTCAATTCATTGCATTTTCATCTCTTATCAAAGTGAAAAGAACCTAATAAGGACATTTACTCAATAACATTGTATCTTTCAAATTATCTTTCTAAAAAACATATATTGTCCCATACAATAATCTGTACTCTTAATTATTGTATATATATTTGCATTACATTTTGGTGAAACCACTGCAGTTCCCACGTGAGCCCAACTTTGAATACCACTGGTTTAGTGCTGTACTGCTGGGTAAATGTGCGTGGGTAATATATTGTTGCCTTAGAATTTGACCCCTTGACCAGATAATGCAAATCTGGTCATCATGGGCCTTGGGCCTGAGTAAGTGTAACATATAGTAGGACCATACACACACCTCTCTCTCTCCTCTCTCACTCTCACTCTCACTCTCTCTCACACACACACACACTGAGGAAATGTATTCCACATTTCCACATCCCCTCAAAGCAATGGCAGTCAGTCAGAAAACAAATGCATTAATTCCTTTGAAGAGAGCGACCCATCAGTGTGACTAAAGCATTCACAGAGCATTCAACCTGTTCCGAAGACCCCTTTTTTTCACGCTGAAGTGGGATAATAGCCAAATGGCACCGGCGCTCACTAATGTGGCTGCATAATAAACAGATGAGTCAGGCCCGTGGTGTTGGCCTATTCATTGGTGAGTTTTCTCTGTATGGATTTACAGCCAAACAACATGTGAGCGTCTAGAGAATTTGTGACTGCCCAATACCCCTCTTAGACGGAAGCTATGCGTTGGGCAAAATCTCACATTTCAATTATTGTATAAAGTTTGCCTTTAAAAAAGCTAATTACATATGGAGAGCATCATTAAAATAATGCTGGTTGGAGATAGAAATGAATAACCCCTCTTTCAGCACGGCTATCTAGAATGCAATGACTAGAAAGTTATGCTAGAGGGAGCTGATTTAATAACCAAGTGTGTTCCTTTATTCCAAATAGACCCTTATCCCCTACCCCTTAGGAATCCCTGTGGACATGGAAGGCTTGGATAAATATAAGCAATATGGTAAATAGCTTTACCTTAACCTCTGATAGGTTGGGTGGAGTTTTGCTTATCCAATCCTTTCAGATCTACAGGAGTGTCTACTGTAGGATAAGGGGTCCATTTGGAATTGAACATTGTACAGCTGGTAGATTTGTACATAGGGGTGTTAAGGACATGTTTGGGGTTAAAGGTTAGAGTTAGGTTAATGGGGCTGAGGGTAAAAGTTATGGTCACAGTTGACTGTTTTCCCTTACCTTTTTCCCTTTGTCTTTTTCTTTCTTTCTTCTCCCTCTTTCTTTTTTGTGTGTGTAATGAGTATTGTGACACATTTTTTGTTGTTGTAAAATACACTGTAAATAAATGTTGATTTGATTTGGTTAGGCATATGATTAAGTCTGACCGACGTCAGGCACCATACAAAATCAAGCACCATTCCAATTAATCAAGCGTTTCTGCCGTTGGAGAAAAGCTATTTTTGAATTCAGTTTGACTATCGCTTCACACTTACAATTGAGAAGTGCAGTACGTTAGAGCCATATAAATGGGTAATTATGCTAATAGTTCAATTTGTGTGAGATCTGGTGGTGGTCATGAAGAGTATCTCTAGGCAGTTGCGTAGATCCTCGTTTGTTTGTTTCACATTGACACGGACATGAGTCAAAAGAGAACGTTCTCATGGATAACAAGGGGAGACTTGTAAGGGCTTTGTCCTGGGGTGATATGATAATGTGGGGGGAATCACCTAACTCGCCTCTGGCTTTGTCTATGAGCTCACGCTATGACGTTTAGGTTTTGTTTGTGTGTGTGTGTGACTGTGTGTGGATTCCACACCCCGTGGCTAAGCTGGCCCCTCTGAACTCGGCTAATGTATTTCTCTCACTCCCAACTCTCAAACACTCGTCAACGCGTCGCCCAATGATGTAAATGCTGATGTTGACGCCAAGCGGCGGGTGGACATTCTGGTGTCGTCTCTCCGCTGACATCACTGCCTCTCCCAGGGGAGCATGGGATGACGATAGACGCAAGAGTATAGCGTTTGTGTGTGTGTGTCCATCCGTCCGTCAGCAAAACAAAACAACATCTTCCTGCGTAGTACCCCCTCTCCTCCCCTCACCCCTCATCACCACCACCACCAGCAACAAATGCCCTCCTCACTTTCTTATCTTTTAATGTAGAGCTCCCCTGGTATGCCACCACACTCACTCACCCCCTCCCTTCCTTCCCTCTCCCCAGGACTGGCTCTCGCCTCTTTCCGTGGCCCTCTCCCCTCCCTCATGCCCAGCACCTCTGCCCCTTTCAGAAACCAGCAGTGCATTCCAGCAACCAGAAGCACCAAGCAGCAGCCATTCCACCCAGTAGCTCTACAGTACCAACACTGCCCTCTGCGCTGGTTATGTAAAGCCTGGCTGCTATAAATAGTGCTCGGCCAGGATCTTTTTGTCTTTACCTGCTCTTCGCTCTTAGCCCAACAGTTTTATTTCTGGAGTGAAGCTGTGGAAAGCTAGTGCCATGCCGAGCGGCCGTAACCATAGTTACTTTTGTTAGCCGACCAAGGCTTAGCTTTCTCTCAGTCTTGTTGCCTCAGAACAGCTGCAAGTTATTTGTTTGAATTCAGTGTTCTCTCTTGCTATCTATTTCTCTATCTAGCTATCTCTCTTTCTCTCTCGATTGTGCATCGAAAAGGTGATTGAATCACCATTTGTGCTATCAGATATCCTTTATTTTGAGCGTGAACTGTCATCATAACCCATTCTCCCTGTTGCATATTGTCAATGTATCAAATAAGCAAGCCTGCTTCAAATGTTACAGTTAATATATGCTTGCAAAATATCTCACAAATGGCAGTCGAAGACAGTCACCAATATGAAGAATTTTGGTCCCTATTGATTTTGAATAGTACAGATTGTTTTTAAGTGGGGTATAGATTTTGTGTAGCCGTTGGAGGTAGTTGTTGCGTCTTGCAGAGAAAATCATACAGCTTTCCTAAGCTTGGTTTCAACTGTATTATCATCACCCTACTGTACATCTGATTTTCACTGTTCAAGGCCCTCTGTCACTCACATCACAATGACAGCGTAGCACTTCAGGTTCTATTTCACCCTAAGTAACTTCCAACCAAGCTAAGTATTGCCCCGACCCTCAACATCGACCACAAAGGGTATGATTTCACTCTTATAATTTCACTCTGCGTTCCATTACGCCGCTTTAACTTCCAAGCATCTGAGTAGTTAGGTAACGGCAGGTAGCTGGCATGGGACCAGCAAGTTGGCCTGTCAGAGTGCTACTCGAGCGGGGATCCTGTGGTGAGAGGAGTGCAGGGTAGGGTAGGGGCCCGGATGAGTACGGGGTGTTTGGGGAGGAGGAGGGATGGGTGAACTGCTGGAGCTGGAGCCACCATCTGCAGTCACTGATTGGAGAAAGAAGTGCAGGCTTTAATCCCATCGCTGCCAGAGAGGAAAATATAGGGGAGAAGAGAGGCAAGGGGCGGCCGGGCAGGGGCAGAGGTGGGCGAGCGGTGGGGTGTATTTTAAGAACACAAGGGAAACCTGCCACACTGACCAACAGACAGGGGCCTAGTTACCCGGGCTTCCCTAACCCATCACTCCCACAGAGAAAGAGCTGCTCCTTCAAAAGAAAAGCCATGCTTCCGCTCCTCTCTCTTTCTCTCTCTCTCTCTCCCTCTTTCTCTATGCGCTCTCAGTCGCCCGGTGTTTTGAATGTTGGTATATGTAACTGCGTGGCCCAACGAGAGAGAGATAGAGTGAAGGGAGAGAGAAAAAACTTGGCAGCCGAGGCGAGCATCTTGTATTTATAGCGAGTCGTGCTTCCGGCAAGAGGTTTCTCCGTTGTTAGCACTCCCAATCCATTTCTTCAGTTCTCTTCAGAAGCCCTATTGTACGTCCATCCAGGTTTAGACGGAGATGTTCTCTCATCCGTTGCCTAAGGGGGTATTTCATATTTTTAATGTGGGGGACTTTCTTGTCAGAAATGGGTTGCGTATAGGATTTCTCCTTCTCTTTTTGTGGTATTGCCTCCAAAAACCTGTTGTATCTAGGTGTATATAAATGCAGATGTATCGGTGAATAAAGAGCCTATCTTGCTCTTGAGCTCAAGCCTAGATACGGGATATAAATTATTATGTCTGTGTTCTCTATAGTGGACTACTTTTGACCAAGCCCTATGGACCCTGGTCAAAAGTAGGGGACTAAATATGGAATTGGGTGCTGTTTTAGGACGCAATCTTGCATTATACAGTATGATATAATTTCATTACCATATGGATGGTTTCAGAAGGATTATCTATGCTCTGCATACAGTAATTGTATCTAAACTGTATATATCCCACGGGGAGCTTCCAATGACCACAGATGTTCTACTTTGATGAGAGTTAATTGGCACCTTCAATTGGCCAAAGAGAGAGCGTATCCTTAACCCTTATCATATATCCTTATATAGGTATTTTAGACCTTTCAGCATGCCCTCAAGCATCCTGCTTTGCGTCCTCTTTCAGCAATGGTATAAGCCCAATGTTTACTGCAGGTCATCCAGGATATGTCTCAACTGGCACCCTATTCCTTACATAGTGCAATACTTTTGACAAGGGCTTCTGGTTAAAAGTGTTTCACTGTAAAGGAAATAGGGTACCATTTGATAAACAGCCCAGTTTTTTCATAAAAATCACACCCAGTTTAATAAAAAGATAGCCTGGTCCGAAATCTGTTTGTGCTGTCTCGCCAACTTGACAATGACGATAGGAGTTGACCAGGTTAGGACAGTTTTCGAAGGTCATTATTCAATATGTAGGTCATTATTGTCCTGGTAAAGGAAGTGTGTTTCAACATCTGTAACTCTATTAATAGTGATGTAGAAGTAATTATGTTGTACTTCTAGCTGGATTCATTTAGTGTGTGTCACAAATGGCACCCTTTTCCCAACATAGTGCAATACTATTGACCATGTCACATATAGGAAATAGGGTGCCAGTTGGGACAAACCTTAGTCAAAGTGTGCCTCATGAGCCTGGGACGATATCCTTTCATTCCAGCCATTTTTCATATTTTAGCACTAGCAAACACTTTGAACATCATTCTTTGATGTCAACACCCATGCTAAGATCTAGAACGAACATCCAATACTAAAACTAGCCTACCAAATTCCATAAGAGAAATGCGACTTCTTTTACACAGAATACAATAACACCTGTGTCTCATTAAACTTTTACAGGCACTAAATTGGGCTCCGTGCAATAATCTCGGTAAGTGCTGACATTACGCAAATCCATTAGGCTTCTTGGCCCTGTGGTATTTCGCCGGGGAGCGGAGAGGTTAGCGGGCACTCTGCAGTTATCTTAACAGCGTTCTAAACTCCGTGGCTCTAAATGGCACCATATTCACTATCTAGTGCACTAGCTTCGACCCAGGGCCCGGTCAAAAGTAGTGCACTATATGGTGCTATTTGGGACGGATACCCCTGTGTGATCAGATCTGTTTTTAATAGACTTCAAGAGGTTTACTTGAAGACATATCCGAGAGACGAAACATTTCAAGGCCCTAGAATTAGAGCAGCTAGAGGCACGTCACTAAGGTGAAAACGATTTGTTCCAGAGAATGTCAAACCCCTCGCTGGCTGGCGCGACCAGTAGCGCATTATGATATTATCATAACTTAAAAAGTGGACGGGTAGTGCACCTCTCTCCGTATGCAGTTATGGCAACGATTTTGAAGATCCATTCTTGCTCTCCAAATCGGTGTCATTTGCGAGCTAGGAGAACACAACAGAGATAGCAAACCATGTGAAATACAGTTCAAATAAGTTCTACATAGAGCCCCCCTCTTTAGGCTATACCATTACCAATTGTCATCATATTGCAGTAAGTAGCCTCGACTATCGTTTTCAATACACTTGTGCAATAATATAGATTACATGTTAAATTAATTAAGCAGGGAATATGATGCAATTAAGCCTCCATTGCGTTTATATGGTGACAGTGATCAGCACTGGCGCTGTCCGTGTTCCTGAAATCACCCCTATCAGCGCAACGGAGTGTGGCTATACATGGTGTGGGTCCTTTCAGGACCATGGACAGCACAACGACTGATTTCCGCTGCTGAAAGTGTACATTGAGTGTACAAAACATGAAGAACGCCTGCTCTTTCCATGACATAGACTAACCAGGTGAAACTCAATATTTGGAAGGTTTTGTACACTCAGTGTTTATCGAGTTTTTGATATCATGGAAAGAAAACTCATGCACATAACAGCTTGTCCACTCGATTTAAACAACTTTCCCCATAGGGACATGTGCTACATCGCCTCTATGGACCCAGCAGCAGATAGTGAAAATAAAACGCCTTTTTTATTGTTTGAAATGTCAACGTCTGTGTGCACAGGTTGGTTCAACCACTGAACACTTCGGGGTATGATCGATTTCCCCCGCATACCTGAAAGGCCAACCCTTTAGATAGCCTAGTGTTTTGTAGTTTAGGCTCGCAGCACAGTGACAACGCCACCACAGCGGTCACGCTTGCTATTAGACAACGATGGAAGTGAATGAGTGAAAACAGTTCAGTGCTGAGCAGCAGCAGCGTGTAGGAAGCAATTACCAGCAAGGACTTTTCCTGAGTTTCATTTATAAAAGAAAACAGCATCCAGGCCTACCTTTCTGTCGCCCACATGTGCTCAGTGGGGCCAGGCATTAGAACTGATCGAGTTTGAAGTAGCAGCAGCTACACTATATATACAAAGGAATGTGGACCCCCCTTCAAATTAGTGGATTCGGCTATTTCAGCCACACCCATTGCTGACAGTTGTATGCAATTGAGCACAGAGCCATGCAATCTCCATAGACAAACAATGGCAGTAGAATGGCCTTATTGAAGACCTCAGTGACTTTCAACGTGGCACTGTCATAGGATGCCACCTTCCCAACAAGTCAGTTCGTCAAATGTCTGCCCTGCTAGAGCTGCCGCGGTCAACTGTAAGTGCTGTTATTGTGAAGTGGAAACATCTAAGATCAACAACGGCTCACCCGCGCAGTGGTAGACTGAAGGGAATTCCTAACGCTACAGCATACAATGACATTCTAGATCATGGTTGGGCAACTCCAGTCCTCAGGGGCATGATTGGTGTCACACTTTTTCTCCATCCCTAGCAAACACAGCTAATTAATCAAATTCCTTTCTACATGGAAGATCATGATTATTTGATTATTGGAGTCAGGTGTGTTAGAATGACACCAATCATTCCCCCGAGGCCTGGAATTGCCCATCCCTGTTCTTGATGATTCTGTGCTTCCAACTTTGTGGCAACAGTTTGGTAAAAGCCCTTTCCTGTATCAGCATGACAATGCCCCCATACACAAAGTGAGGTCCATACAGAAATGGTTTGTCAAGATTGGTGTGGAAGAACTTGATTGGCCTGCACAGAGACCAGACCTCAACTCCGCACAGAGCCCTGACCTCAACCCCATCAAGCACCTTTGGGATGAATTGGAACGCCGACTACAAGCTAGGCCTAATCTCCCAATATCTGTGCCCGACCTCACAAATGCTCTTATGGCTGAATGGAAGCAAGTCCCCGCAGCAATATTCCAACATCTAGTGGAAAGCCTTCCCGGAAGGGTGGAGTCTGTAGCAAAGGGGGTACCAAATCCATATTAATGCCCATGATTTTGGAATGAGATGTCCGATGAGCAGGTGTCCACATACCTTTGGTCATGAAGTGTACAACAAAAATATCAAATGTTTCAGGTAATCCAATGCCTCTCTTTTGAGTTTAAGGTCTGTCATCTTTTGATGTGAGCAAGTGCATAGCTTAGCTTAGCCTACAGGGTGCATCCCAAAGAGTACCCTATTCCCAATGGGTCCCAGTCAAAAGCAGTGCACAGTGTACAAAGGAAACTGCCTACAACTGTTACTTTTTAAAATGTTTTTCAAGCATGTGGTCAAACTTTCATAAGCAGTTAAATATTGATGTGTGCAGTAACTTCAGCTGCCACAATGGAAAGTTCTAATTGGGGGGAGGGATTGCTTCTTCCTTGTCGACATCACAGTTAACTTGATTTGGAAAATCTCTTCTATGAATCATACAGACAATTGAAATTGATTCGTCTGGCTTAGTAGCCTATACACAACGTGTTATGCCCTAAAGCCTTCCTAAACTTCATCTGTTTAATTGATGAGAAATTAAGTTGTTTGGTGTCTTGGTGTGTTGGTTGGTGGCAGAAGGCATTAGACATCTCCACACGGCATAGAATGACTGTCTACAAACTACCATGTATATTAGTCGACCGAGTTAAACGTAAGAACACTTGCCATGCCACTGCCATGATATCTTGCTATCATGATTTGACAAATCAAGCGTTTATTATCACACATAACATTAAACATTCCCGATGGTATATCAATGGCAGTCTCTCTCGCAGATCCAAGAGACTTGTTGCAACGTCAGAATCGTAACTCTCATTTTTTTGGGGAAGCCCGTCACATCCTCTGTCCATGTATGGGCATGAAGTTTACACGCAGCAGGGAATCCTCTCACTGGAGCCGATGAATGGGGGGAGGGCTCTAGCGACCCGCCAGAGTGTATATAAGGAGAGGCGAGGGAAGCCACTGGTGTGAAACATAGCCACAGCAACAGATAGCCGAAAAGCTAAAAAGCGATACAGCACGCAGTCATCTGGACAAAAAGGACATTTCGAATTATTTATTGACACATTTTTCCTCAAACGACTACCTGCACATTTTCGGGGATAATCGACGACCCCGTGCACCAGAGGGAAAAGGACGCATCATTTGCATCTGCTTTGTTTTATTTTTTTGTCTACCTACACTTACCTGGATTGACAGACTTGAAATCAATCTCGCAATCATGCTGAACAACATGGATTTGAACTCTAAAGATTCCTTCTACCCACAGTTTGAGAATTGTAACGGTTCTTCCCTGGGGGTGGAAAATAGCGCTCGGAAAGATACCCAGGAGATGTTTTCGGACGCAGAGAGAGGAGCACCTGCCCAGTATACCCCTGGTAAATTCGCAGTAGCCTCTTGCTGCATTGCATAATATGATAAATCAATATGCATGCATTGACAGTTTAAATAAGATTGTTTGTGGTTGCACATTGTGATTTATTAAAAACATCCCATGGATTTAATTTGGCCCATTTGCAGCGTATATGTTATGCATTTATGCTTATTGATTACCCAACGACTTTACTTTATGTGCAATTATCAGAATACAATCAACCTTTGTAATGACAAACTTTCCCTCTTTCTTTTTCAGAGGGAGCACCTGTAACCCTGAAAACTGAGGCCTCCAACTCAGATTTCGCCTTTAATCCCTGTGAGGGGCCCAAAGGCACCTCCTCCTCCCTCGCCTACTCAGGCAGATTCTATGTCGAGGCGACTCAGGGTGGCCCGTGCAGCACTGAGACATTGCTCAACATGATCACAGAAATTGTCGGTATTTCTACGTTACCGATCTCCGAAGTTCAACTGAGCACCATGGACAGCAGCAGCTTCGGCGACGCGGGCGTCCAGAGGCAATCCTCCACCTGCAGCGCCACCCCGCCCTTGTACTCGCCGGGGCAGACATGCCCCAGATACCCCGACGGTCAGTCCGGCGGCCAAGCTCAAGATTCAACCTCTCCCCACGTGAGCTTCGGCTCCCCCGCTCAAGTCCGAAACCAGAACAGCACCACCGAGCCACAGTCAGAAGCTGCGTCTTTTCCAGTGGTGGTCAAGAATGAATTCGATAGCAGCTGTTACGAATGGGGCACGTTCAATAAATCGGACGCCTATTTGGAAACGAGCTTCCAAACATCAGAAACGTTCCCGATGTCCAGTGACTTCCCGTCTGACCAACAAGTGGATGTAAAGGAACTTTTGGACTCATTTTCACCCATGTGTCCTAACCCAGAGATGGAGTTCAAAGTTGAAGGTGGAATCAAGCAGGAGCAGTGCTATTCTGACACCTGCTCTCAGAGTTTCTGCAGTTCTCTTTACCCCAACTACCCAGTGCCAGTCATGGACCACTCAACCAACAACCTCCTCAAGCCAGCTATGTTTCCCAACATTGAACTTCCGCCATTATCTAATCAGTGCGATTCGTCTTGCCAGCTTACCTCACCAGCTTTACCCAGTACTATAGACTCAATTCTTTACTCCTCCTTGTTGCCAGACTCCTTTGCCCAAAGTTACACGCCGCGCGCGCAAAAGGCACCGCGTGTCAGGAAAAGCCCCGCCGCCTCTACCGGGCCTGCCAAAGAGAAACCCTTCACCTGCCCCATGGAGAACTGCGACCGGCGCTTCTCCCGCTCGGATGAACTCAACAGGCACATCCGCATCCACACCGGACACAAACCCTTTCAGTGCCGCATCTGTCTGCGCAGTTTCAGCCGTAGCGACCACCTCACCACCCACACCCGGACTCACACGGGAGAGAAGCCGTTCTCCTGCGACGTATGCGGCAAAAGGTTCGCTCGGAGCGACGAGAGGAAACGGCACGGTCGTGTGCACCTGAAACAGAAAGAAAAGATGGAGCTGAAGCCACAAGTGATCAGTGCGTGGCCATTTACTCTTCCCGAGGGAATTTGAAGAGACCCCATTACGCACACGAGTAGCTCTGTCCACACAACATTACAATCTTTCCGTCGAAGATAAAACGCTTAACAGTTCATTGCTGATTACAGGTCGACTTATCAACGTTTGCGGTGTGACATATAGGTCGAGTGAAATTGGTTTGACTGTGAACGTCTCTATAGGGAGTCTAAGAATAAGGATGTTTTGCGAGTTAGATTTGCATAGTGCTATATCGGGGAGCGAATTGTGAAAAGGGTCTGCTCTTTCGACCCTAGTTTACTTGCTGCTGCTGACTCTATGCAAGACATGCATGACTTGATTGTAAAACCTTCCCGAGTTGACAGCTCAACAGACACGTATTGTGTTTCTCTGTTACAATCAACCAATTTGATCATTGCAAACCAAACACCAAGGCATCATAACAAATGTCTTCACCAGTTCACTACCCTTTCGTCTGGACAGCTCCAACGTCAAACCACGACGAAGAAATATACCATTGAGACAACGAACTGCATCGAAATTGCTGGGCTATATTGCACTTATATACCTAATTTGAGATATCCTCTATCCACTAGAAAGTCGTATATTTTTTGCTTTCGAGGCTTTTATAACACTAACACTGCAACCAGTCAGATAGTGGTTCTTCAAATGCATGTTTATGTTCATGTGGTATTATTAAATATAGCCAACAAATAACTTAGTCCTCCACTTACCGAATGGAAGTGTGAAGGAGACTTCGTTTTATGACATGAATGTAACACATTGTTCTTGGCTTTAGTCACAAAGCAGTCCATTTGTGCCAAGGTTTTGATAATTTATTTTGCTTTGCTGTTAGTATTCTATTGATTGGTCTTTGTGTTGTATTTAAAGAAAACTGGTTGAATTATTAAATCGTGGAAGTTATACCATAAATGGAAAATAAATATATTTGTATGACTGTACTTTGTATTTTTATAGCTGTGTATATACATATTTCAAAAGACCACTGTTTAACCTTGAATTGTTAAAGTGTAAAAGGCTTTTTTAAACAAACTCACAATGTTTTACGTGTACTTTTGGAGGGCTGGTAGCAAACAGTGTTTTAGAGAGATTGTCATTTGATATCAAATATATTTCTAAGACAAGTAAAAGATGACCTAACTGTTCGTATAATAGTGACTCGAAATCTCATTTGATTCCACTGCTAATCAGTTCGTGATGAGGACTATAGTGTTAAACTAGTAAGTCATTATACATGGCTCTGGTACAGTACGATGTACTGTATTGTACTGTCAAGCCAGAATTGACTAGCAGCACAACACTAAAACATTGCTGTTGAGTAATCAGGTAGCACACATTGCTGCGAGTTTACGTACTTTTCAGATGAGATGATTTAAGACTTGACAAGGCATTGCTGATGAGGAAGCTATTCACTTTAGCAACAAAAAAAGACAATGGTTATGGCTTGGCGAGAATGTCACCAATCAGTCAGGGTACTGTAAAAAAAAAAAATTAAACTCGCCTTAAGTTATATTAACTGCTTGGGTATATAATGAATTTTGTATATATACACAGTTTATATGAAAATACTTTCGATAAATTGAATATTGATGTTGTTATTTTTATGACAAATGTTTATGAATAAAATGTGTGGTTTTCTGGAAACATTGCAAGAGTCATTTGTCCATGCATAGAAATTCCTCAGTCCTTCCTCCCTATACTGACAACTTCCTTTATGTAAGTGGCACACTCATATGGATGACTATTGCGGCTGTTCCTAAAAATACACGTTCTTAACGGGGCATCCTAGCACCAGCAGATAGTGGAATCCTAACATTTGACATCACAGTTCTATGTAATGTTGACTCACAAGGCTTTGGACTCCCAACTCATTAAAGTGAATACCCAATTACTCATTGTTGTGATTCTGTTCCATCTGACAGGAAAAAGATCACAGGTTTATAGCTACCAAACGATGAGATACTCACATTAGGTGAGGGATGACACCATTATAATTTATTTGGTATAACCTCGGCTGCAGATGTTTCAGTCTAAAACAGACCTTCATCAGAAAGGGACCTTAACAATACTTCCTATTTCCATGGAGGTCTATGGCCTGTTGTATGTTGTTAGCCTCAAATGGACCCATAGAAATACTGCATGTCTCCATGGTTAGCCTCTCCTCTGTCTAACCTGTCATTCATTCCCACAATGCTGATAGATAAGAGATCAATGATGTTTGTTTCTCTCTAGTTGGCTCTTTGTGACCCAGTAGCACTGCAATCGTCCCATTTCACCTTCTCCTTTTCATAGTGGCTGTGTCGACAGAATGTTACCTATTGACAGTTGTTGCTTTGACTCGCTCATCATTCATATCCTTCATATCACTTATCAAAGGATATGCAATTTCCAGGAGATCACATCCTGCTAATTCAATGGTACTTTGACTTTTGTGTGGTGCTGCTCCTTTACCAGTGTGCAGTAGGTCTACTAAATGCAACTGAGTCCATTTGTGGACTCAATGTGTCAGAGGTTTTTTTTTTTAAAGAAGGCAAGAAACTAGCATATTTCAATGTCTAATGTTATTTCTATGCAAATGACAGATTGCACTCTCATCGGGCTGTTGTACTCTTGAGCTGGCAATCAGTTATCTCATTGGTCACTCATGAGTTAGATCAGACTTGGTAAGATTGTTCCGAACAGAAACAAGCATTTTCTATGTATCGTTATTGCCCATTATTATGCTCATAATTATGCTATACTTGAGGTTTTAACAACCAAGATATCTGCATACAATACTTTATGCTGTATCACAGGCACATCATATAGTGTTGATTGTTGTGCCCTGAAAGTTTAATTCCCAACAATGGCATGTGAAAAGGTCTACATTAACAACTTCGAAAAATTATTCTATTCTATGCATGGCCTTTCTGGCTGTTGGTCCACATTAGAGCAGAGTAGAGCAGGATCTTCCCTGGCGGTGGTTAACGCAACTCAGCCCGTTGTGTTCCCCACTGAAGGGGAGTAGGGAATACCAAGAGAGGAGACAAGAGAGAGTTATATCGGGATAACACTGGAGAGACAGTCGAGATCTTCAGCACACTTCCTTCTGTAGGCAACTCGCTTGGACTCTCTCCAGGCAATCTGTCGTTAGTAGTGTATCGGCAGGCAGGCAGGCAGGCAATTTAGAACCCCCTGTGTGCCTGTGACGTGGCTGCCTGGCAGAACATTGCCCCTTGCCCACACCAGTGTGTAAGAGCCTGCGTTCTCCCCGTCTCTCTGACAACACAACGCACCATACCAGGCAGCGTGAAACATGTGACCCACACCACACGGAGCTCAAAGTATATTACCAACTCCTGTCCATCATCACTTATGGATGGCAACAGTTCTCTTCCATCCATCCTCACCACTTCCAAAAGCAGAGGGGACGGGGGGGATATTCGGTGGTATAGCACATTGTTTAAGTAGCCAACATGTCCAGTGGAGGATGGTTGAAATCTGAATTGCATAGCTGTGCAGTTACAGTGATTCATTATCCAGACACTTGAAGTCTGAAGAGCTGTTGAACTGTGCCACTGATGGAATCCCGCATGGAGCAGCTCAAACTGGTATTCTTCTTCCGCATTCAGATCTAGAACATGACTCCTGTGAACCCCGTGACTGCAGCCTCAACCATATCAGCTGTGATTACCAACCCCCCCAAATAGCCGATCACGAATTGCTCTCAGATATATGTTAATGTTGTTTCAAACCATGTATATTTCATGGAGATGAGAGTCCAGCCCGCAATGCATCAACTCCACTTTCAGGTTGACATTTATGGAGCTGACGCCGCACGGTGGTTGTTAATAATTATATGAAGGCCATTAAGTAGCCCTGTCGGGGAAAACTGGCGAGCCCCGCGGATACCTGTTTTCACCGGGGTAGGCCCTGCACGACGGTGATGACAACTCATTGTGTCAATCAGACCCCAGCCGTCAGCTCCGTAGTGCATAGTGTTGACATGAAGCTCAAGCAACAACCACAGGAGAAAGGGAGAGTCATAAAAGTCGAATTACTAGAACGGAAATCACCATTCAAGTGAATGTTCTGTAATGGGTAATGAGTTTCAGTAATTCAATTCATATACAATGTCTGTGTGATTGATGCTTTCTAAGGGGCCAGTGAGACAAAAAAAAAGCGTAGCCCGGTTGTCTTTCCCATTGAATCGCATTTCAACTGGATATGAAGTCAACCTTGCTATTTATCTGCCTGAATCATATTCATGTTTTGGTTGAAGATTACACGAAGAAACCTGACGCGGGAATGAAACCTAGTAAAGGATTAGATATTGTAGTGAATTCGGGGGTAGCCAAGACTTGAACCCGGTTCCAGCGACTGTCAAGCCAACACCTTACCCTTTATGCCAGTTACGCCTTGTTGATGAGGTTGGTGGTAGGTGTTGGGTTAAGTTCGCTACATTACCCCTTCCTTTGGGAGAGCGTGTCCGCATGCTTCTCTATTCTAAGTCACTCTCGTGTACACGCCTATCCCCACGGCTGCCATCCCACCTCTGACACCCATGTTACGAATTCGGGTTAGGGTTATCATCCCCCTTTTCTGGCCTTGTGCACTAGGTATTGGAATGTCAAAGAATTCCATGTGCATGTGGTTAGTTGCAGCCCACCTTCATCTCACAAGCACACTTCTGTTCTTGGCATTTATCCAACATCTGCAAACATCATGACTTGAAGGATGCAAGAACCTAGAAGGGCTAAGGTTAGATAATAACCCCTGTGTGGTTAAGGTCAGGGTATTATTTAGGTACAGACAGCTCCATAATAAAAAGCATTCACTACTAAAATGCCTATAAGGGATGAAAAGTTGCACTCCATCCGCTGTGCAAGCTATCCACTACTGTGGGGCTGAAATGAGTTAGGGAACGCCTGTATAAGTAGTTACTGCCCTGGGCCTCTCAAGAGCACAAAACAACCCCATTGTCTATGCTTGAACTCCAAACATTTCTGTCTATGGCAATAATCCAATAATCACTCTTCTGAAACGTATTGTGAATGCATTTGCTTATATTACGCATCAGGGTCCGATTTAACGGTTCAAGTCTACAGCGTTCAGGCCTCCTCAAGTACCCATTAATAATCACAGTCACCCTTCTTCAGACGCACGTCTACATGGTGTATGACCACACCGGCCGCCACGTCTCGATTGATCCGTTACAAGGTAATCACTGCGTAATTTGATTCGCACCTAGAGAACGCGTAGAAGCAGGCGCGCCATGGTCCTTCTGGTGGGCTCGGTAATCAAGCTGCATAATCACACCGCGGTAATAGCAATCAGGCTTAGCGGATTAATGCCGCGGCTCAGATCATTTCCCGGTCCGGTGGTCCCCATATCTGATCCTGAAGAAGGGTGTAGGTGTTCTGGAGAGCGCCAGGTGATTAAGACTAGAAACTGTTGAAAACGGCGAAGGAGCTCGTTATGCAAACCTGTTCTCCAAGTGTCTAATTCTTTCCCATTGTTCCGGAGGCGCCAAATTTCTTCATTAATATGACTGATCAGGCGAGACACTATAGCGGATGGATGGGAGGGGAAACGCACTGTACTCATTTCTCGTATCTCTTCCCTGACAAATTGCGTGTCAAACCAAAGGGTCAAGGAGTCTTCGTTTGCTGTTCTATTCCCGCACACAACATCTCCTTGGTAACTCATTCAAAGGTGCACGGCAATGGAAAGGTGAATATTTCTTGGCGTGAGGTAAATTACTTCAAGGCAATTCAATCACTACTGGACAATTCACCGCTGTCCTTGATGCAAACCGTCAAAAAGCAAAGGCCCTCATAATAACCCTGGATCGTTAGTATGCTGTGCATCTGCCATGACAGGCATTATTGGAGAAAAATATTTCTTGAAGATCCTGGCAGGCAGTGTCTTCTCTACTTTTACCATTGTTTCGTCCCAAATGGCGCCCTATTCCCTAAATCAGGGATGTGCAACTCAGTATCTGTATGCAAAACATTTGAGTGGCCTCCCTCTTGACAGCTGAGAGCGTAATTTTTCAAAGTTTCAGAGTTCATTTCGTGCAATTCTACACATTTTGCCATAGGGTGGAGAGAAATGTTTGCAGTTTTTAATATGATATCGGAGTTAGACTGACTAAAAAAATCAGTGGGGGCCCCCAGCCGGTAATTCCACCATGATAACACGTTTTGATAGCTTAGCGGCCAGCTAACTTAGCAATCGAAAAAATGTTAGCTAACATGGGCTAATTGACTGATTATCAGTGACGGACATAAACTGCCGATGCACAACCAACTGTCTAAATTGCACCTTGTGCATTCTACGATTCTAACTCGCAACAGTAAATTGAGCCCCCGACTGAGTTTTCTTGTGGAAATTGATCCCAGTGCCTTCAAAAGGGGAGCCCATCCCTGTCCTATATAATGTATTACCTTTGACCAGAGCCCCATGTGTGGTTGTATTGTGTTTAAAATTGTCCAATCAATCAATCAAACAAATAAAGGGAATAGGGTGCCATTTTGGACACACATCATGTTAACACAGGGGGATAATGTAGTTTCCTAGTATTTATGGTGGGATTCATTTATTGCCAATTTATTGATTCACAGCTCTAATGGAAATGTGAGACGAATTACCAGGCAATGACCAATGTACTCTACCAATGTGCAGTACCATCATGTACTGTCCCAATGTAAATGATATCTTAGGTGTGCTCTACTGCACTAGTTGTCTCTCTGGATAAGAGCATCTGCTAAATGACTAAATGTGAGATTACTCACTGTGTATACCTGTGGCTTCTTGCCAGATGTCAAACTGATTGATTTTGTGGAATATCTAAGTAAATTCAGTTACAGTTTATACTCTTTGGATTCTAAATGCCTACAGTTGTATTGATAGCCCTGAGTCATCGACATGTCATTACGTAAGGTTTTCTAAGAAGATCTTTGATTCGGAACGAAATGAGACTAGAAACAAAGAAAGGACCAGGAAAACCCCAAAGCGAGAACCCAAGACAAGAGCACTCTGTTACGACAACAACCCCCCCCTCTCTCTCATTGTCGCCTTAGCTTGCATTGGAACTTTTTCAGCCCCCCCTGGCTATAACAATGCCCCTGACAGTGGCTCCGCCTGCATGGGATGGCATCCAGCAGATCCAAGATGGATGGCAGGATGCAATGGGTTAACCATTAACCTGGTCCAGCCGGTGGCACTGGAAGCACAGCAACAGGCTCAGCGACTCTCAGCGGCTCAACTTCCTCTAGTCTAGTGTGATGGATCAGTCTGTGATGGCCGACATTGTGTATAGATTCTACGGGATACCTCCCCTGTTTTCCCTAGATTGGGCTGAGGTGTAGTGCACTGGGTCCCCTGTGATGGCTGGTTCCTGCCACGCCCAGTGATGGATGGATCGGCTCCACCACTCTGCTGATTCAGCGATGTACTCCGAGTGTCTGAAGAGTAGAAATTTCAGTGTGTTTGTGTAGTTCACACCTTGCAATACATTGTTCTTAGTGGAAACGAATTACAATAGCGAAGTGTTGTACCAGAATGCTGGAGTTGGACTTCAACCATGTCATAGATATACGACTACATTTAGCCACACTTTATTGGCTAGAGACCCATTTCTTTTCTTCCAACTGGCTCTCAAAGCATTCAGCTTTATGGCAGCCTGTTTCAAGTTCTCCAATTTAATAAACATCTACAAATATCCATGCCGTACAAGCACAATCACACAACGTCCTCTCCTAAAATAAAGCGTCACGTATGTTCAGGCCCGGCAGATCAGTGTGTGCATTGAGTGATTACTTTAGGGGAGGACGTTTGAGGAGCATTAATGAGGCATGTCTTGTGACAGCTGTGTCACTACGAGCCGTCTGTTTGCGGTCTTGCTGTACTGTCGCGATTCAGACGAACACCGGGGAAGGAGATGTACTGTGGCCAAGCGATGGAACCGGTGCACCGCTCTCCTCTAACGATGGCTCACCCACCGAGCATCACTGCAAATGGCAGAGGCCTGGAGAAAACTCGGTGTGTGTGTGTGTGTGTGTGTGTGTGTGTGTGTGTGTGTGTGTGTGTGTGTGTGTGTGCGTGCATTTTTGTGTGTGTGTGTCCGTGCATGTGCATGTGTGTTAATGATAACCCCTCTGTCACGGGCAAGATGGAATCAGAGAGCCTGAAAGAGAGGGAGAGCGAGAGAGAGAAGCCTGAGCCATAAAGAATAGCAGTACAAAATGAGTGGGCTGAACGGAACGCGGGCTCTGCTAGTACACTGAACCTTCAGCTTGAGCAGGGTGAGGATTTGCATTTGCTTACCAGGCTCAACGCAGCTCTCTGTTTCCTGCATCTGAATGAACCATCAAATCAAGCATCGCACATCTCAGCAGCATGAAATGTATGCAAAACGTACCTACTACAGTAGTAACAGCATCGATCATCTAGCAAAGGGATATGGTGTGCATGTCAAATACTGTGTTGCTATAGCAGTGAATTATAACCATTAGCTGGGGGACTTTGAAAAATCTAACCATGTAAACATAGTCATTCTCCTCTGTGGCTTGACAGTATTACGATAATAAATGCAATTTAGTAGACACCTTTATCCAAAGCGACTTACAGTCATGCGTGCATACATATTTTTATATACAGTGTATTCAGAAGGTATTCAGACCCCTTGACATTTTCATGTTACAGCCTTATTCTAAAATTGATTAAATAAAACATGTTCCTCATCAAGCTGTACACAATACCCCATAATGACCAAGCGAAAGCAGGTTTTTAGAAAGTTGTGCAAATTTATAAAAAACACAACAGAAATACCTTATTTACATAAGCATTCAGACCCTTTACTATGAGACTCGAAATTGAGCTCAGGTGCATCCTGTTTCCATTGATCATCCTTGAGATGTTTCTACAACTTGATTGGAGTCCACCTGTGGTAAATGTAATTGATTGGAAATTATTTGGAAAGGCACACACCTGTCTATATAAGGTTCTACTGTTGACAGTGCATGTCAGAGCAAAAACCAAGCCATGAGGTCGAAGGAATTGTCCATAGAGCTCCGAGACAGGATTGTGTCAAGGCACAGATCTGGGGAAGGGTACAACAACTTTTCTGCAGCATTGAAGGTCCCCAAGAACACAGTGGTCCCCAAGAACACACATTCTTAAATGGAAGAAGTTTGGACCCACCAAGACTCTTCCTAGAGCTGGCCGCCCGGCCAAACTGAGCAATCGGGAGAGAAGAGCCTTTGTCAGGGAGGTGACCAAGAACCCAATGGACACTCTGACAGAGCTCCAGAGTTCCTCTGTGGAGATGGGAGAACCTTCAACAAGGACAACCACCTCTGCCGCATTCCACCAATCAGACCTTTATGGTAGTGGCTAGACAGAAGCCACTCCTCAGCAAAAGGCACATGACAGCCTGCTTGGAGTTTGGAGTTTGCCAAAAAGCACCTACAAGATTCTCTGGTCTGATGAAACCAAGAATTATTGTCATCTACTAATTGCTCAGAGGCAAACATGCCAAATTACATTGGTTGTGTCTTGGGCACCATATTCCCTACGGGTCCTGGTCAAAAGTAGTGCACGAAATAGGGAATTTACTTTTTTTCTTCATAATCTCATACTCAGTTATGATAGGAGTTGATGGGACCCAATCAGTCGTTGAGACAAAGTGGAGTAATCCAAGTTGATCGTGCTCAGGGCACGAAGGTAGGCTACACAGTATGACGTCACCTGTCTGTCATATCGATACACCACACATTATAACCTGTCCAGTCGAAACACCACATTGCAGCCCCCCCAGGCAATAGTGTAATGTCACAAGTGGCTTTCTCCAGCCTCAGCTAGCGTCATACAAACACACCTCCACATGGAAACACTGTGGCTGTGTACCAAATGCATAATATAGGGAATTGTGGGCCATTTAGGACTCATCCTCAGCCAGCATCACACACACCTCCGTAGGAGAACAGTAGCAGGCTGTTGCGGAGTAGTAGTAGCTAGCTAGAGAATCCCCTGTTCTTTTCCTCCATCCTGGTTTGTACCTGCTCTTTTACCCCCCCGGTTAAAAGTATAGCATCACACAAAGTCACAACCCCCCTCACTCCTCTCCTCCCTTCAATGACGCATGATGGAGCTGCTCCTCCCTCTCCGCTCCCCCAGTGCCGTGGCCTTTGGGCGGGTGATGGATTGTCCCCCTCACCTGGGGGAGGTAGGGGAGAGTGACGTCTCTCTCTGTTCTGAGTGTAGTGACGCCATGCTGGGGCCACACAGGGGCCCCTCAAAAGGCCTCAGTTGACCCAGATCCCAGACCTTGGCAGTATCACAGACGGAAACTGTCGCTGGATGTGATCCCCTTGGAGTGTTTTAAGCCCCTTAAGAGACGTTTAGCGGTTATTTGCTTTGTTCTTTTTAAATAGGGGTTTCGTATGAATGACTCAGAGCATCACTGGCCATTTGAAAATCAAAACACTTTCTCTTGTTATAGCCGCTAATTCCCTTGTCTTGGGCTGCTCTAATAGCACTCCCATGGATCATGGGACAATGTGAATTAATGCTCGGTTGGGTAATTACTTTTGAGGCTAAGGTGATTATGAGATAAACTTAGGTGAAAATGGAAAATGATATAAAAGGGGCAATTAAACCGGTTTCTAAATTCTAAAAAGGAGAATGTGTATTTTTAAATGTGTGCTTTAAAATGTGTTAAAAAAAGTAATGTTTCTGTTGAATAACAGACCGTGGACTGTACTTAAAGAGCCACAAGGCTGTTTGAAGAGCCAACGTTGAATATGCATTATCCTTCCCCCCTAGTTTAAATAATACATAGCATTGGTACAATATAACTTTGCAATATAGTTAAACTATACAATCTAGTTCACAGTGTCCGTGTGCAGGCCAATAATTTATTTAATTGACAAAATCTATCACAACTCAGATGCAGACGCGGGAGGCGGATTGTACAGTTCTCAGATGATTTATTAGAAACACGAGGGCAGGTAGAGGTTTGTGATCAGGTCAGAGTCAGGCAGGTACAGGACTGCAGGCAGGCTCGGGGCAGGTAGAGGTTTGTGATCAGGTCAGAGTCAGGCAGGTACAGGACTGCAGGCAGGCTCGGGGCAGGTAGAGGTTTGTGATCAGGTCAGAGTCAGGCAGGTACAGGACTGCAGGCAGGCTCGGGTTCGGGGCAGGTAGAGGTTTGTGATCAGGTCAGAGTCAGGCAGGTACAGGACTGCAGGCAGGCTCGGGGCAGGTAGAGGTTTGTGATCAGGTCAGAGTCAGGCAGGTACAGGACTGCAGGCAGGCTCGGGGCAGGTAGAGGTTTGTGATCAGGTCAGAGTCAGGCAGGTACAGGACTGCAGGCAGGTACGGGGCACTGATCAGGTCAGAGTCAGGCAGGTACAGGACTGGCAGGCAGGTAGAGGTTTGTGATCAGGTCAGAGTCAGGCAGGTACAGGACTGCAGGCAGGCTCGGGGCAGGTAGAGGTTTGTGATCAGGTCAGAGTCAGGCAGGTACAGGACTGCAGGCAGGCTCGGGTTCGGGGCAGGCAGAGGTTTGTGATCAGGTCAGAGTCAGGCAGGTACAGGACTGCAGGCAGGCTCGGGGCAGGTAGAGGTTTGTGATCAGGTCAGAGTCAGAGGTACAGGACTGCAGGCAGGTAGGCAGGACTGCAGGCAGGCTCGGGGCAGGTAGAGGTTTGTGATCAGGTCAGAGTCAGGTACAGGACTGCAGGCAGGTCGGGGCAGGCAGAGGTTTGGATCAGGTCAGAGTCAGGCAGGTACAGGACTGCAGGCAGGTACAGGACTGCAGGCAGGCTCGGGGCAGGTAGAGGTTTGTGATCAGGTCAGAGTCAGGCAGGTACAGGACTGCAGGCAGGCTCGGGTTCGGGGCAGGCAGAGGTTTGTGATCAGGTCAGAGTCAGGCAGGTACAGGACTGCAGGCAGGCTCGGGGCAGGTAGAGGTTTGTGATCAGGTCAGAGTCAGGGAGGTACAGGACTGCAGGCAGGCTCGGGTTCGGGGCAGGCAGAGGTTTGTGATCAGGTCAGAGTCAGGCAGGTACAGGACTGCAGGCAGGCTCGGGCGGGGCAGGCAGAGGTTTGTGATCAGGTCAGAGTCAGGGAGGTACAGGACTGCAGGCAGGCTCGGGTTCGGGGCAGGCAGAGGTTTGTGATCAGGTCAGAGTTACAGGACTGCAGGCAGGCTCGGGTTCGGGGCAGGCAGAGGTTTGTGATCAGGTCAGGGAGGAGGTCAGGCAGGTCGGGGCAGGCAGGACTGTCAGGCAGGTACAGGACTGCAGGCAGGCTCGGGGCAGGTAGAGGTTTGTGATCAGGTCAGAGTCAGGCAGGTACAGGACTGCAGGCAGGCAGGCAGAGGTTTGTGATCAGGTCAGAGTCAGGCAGGTACAGGACTGCAGGCAGGCTCGGGGCAGGTAGAGGTTTGTGATCAGGTCAGAGTCAGGCAGGTACAGGACTGCAGGCAGGCTCGGGGCAGGTACAGGACTGTCAGGCAGGTACAGGACTGCAGGCAGGCTCGGGTTCGGGGCAGGCAGAGGGTTTGTGATACAGGACTGCAGGCAGGTCAGAGTCAGGGAGGTACAGGACTGCAGGCAGGCTCGGGTTCGGGGCAGGCAGAGGTTTGTGATCAGGTCAGAGTCAGGCAGGTACAGGACTGCAGGCAGGCTCGGGGCAGGTAGAGGTTTGTGATCAGGTCAGAGTCAGGCAGGTACAGGACTGCAGGCAGGCTCGGGGCAGGCAGAGGTTTGTGATCAGGTCAGAGTCAGGCAGGTACAGGACTGCAGGCAGGTTTAGAGGTTTGTGATCAGGTCAGAGTCAGGGAGGTACAGGACTGCAGGCAGGCTCGGGTTCGGGGCAGGCAGAGGTTTGTGATCAGGTCAGAGTCAGGCAGGTACAGGACTGCAGGCAGGCTCGGGGCAGGTAGAGGTTTGTGATCAGGTCAGAGTCAGGGAGGTACAGGACTGCAGGCAGGCTCGGGTTCGGGGCAGGCAGAGGTTTGTGATCAGGTCAGAGTCAGGCAGGTACAGGACTGCAGGCAGGCTCGGGTTCGGGGCAGGCAGAGGTTTGTGATCAGGTCAGAGTCAGGGAGGTACAGGACTGCAGGCAGGCTCGGGTTCGGGGCAGGCAGAGGTTTGTGATCAGGTCAGAGTCAGGCAGGTACAGGACTGCAGGCAGGCTCGGGTTCGGGGCAGGCAGAGGTTTGTGATCAGGTCAGAGTCAGGCAGGTACAGGACTGCAGGCAGGCTCGTGGTCAGGGCAGGCAGAAAAAACTAGCAAACAGAACTAGAGAAACAGGAAGGCGGGAAAGAACGCTGGTAAGACCTGACAAGATGAACTGGCAACAGACAAACAGAGAACACAGGTATAAATACACGGCATAATGGGAAGATGAGCGACACCTGGAGGGGGGTGGAGACAAGCACAAAGACAGGTGAAACAGATCATGATGTGACAAAACCTATAAAGGCTGAGACGTAATGACATGTTGATGATTCATGACTATAAGTACAACTGTAAGCAAGTTTATTAATATTAATTAGTTATGTGATTCATTATTCAAGTAACTCAACAAGGGCTATTAAATTCCATTGCCATCTGGTCATTTCTCTTCCTTAAAAATGTTTCCAAACTCACGGAACTGAATTTTTGAGAAAGAGAACACATATTACAACTGGAAAGGATAGAGGTCAACACAAACACAAAACTACACAAAGACAAATCGCATCAGTCCTCTCAACTGTCAATCAACTCTCAGGTGGCATAGGGTCCACTTCCTGTTAACAAACTATTTGGATGATCCGTGTACAATCAGATGAGTCGATCCTCAGTATCCCGTGTGTGTATTTGTGCCCTCTGACAGTCCATTCGATTGATTCATGCGTACCCCCATTAACCATTAACCGAACAGCCATTGCGTGCCAAGGGGAGACAGACAACGAGAGAATTCCATTCCTCCACAGTAGATCCATCCAGGTCCAGGCACCCTCTATTGTTATGGATCCAAAATGACGGCTGGTGTCAGGATGCTGGGTTTAGTCATTAACCAGGTACATGACACTGGGGCAGGGGAGCCAGTTTCCTGGGCTTCTCTGGGGGGTGATAGATCACACGGACCTCAGGACGAGGTGGTTAACCGTTAACCGTGTCACCGCCGGGGCCTTCATCTCGTCCCGTAGACAGATAGACAGGGATCCCCGATCCCTCCATCACCACCCCTCCTCCTCTCTATTTGTTCATCCCTCTTTCATTCACCACAGAGGACAGTTGTGTCCCCCGACACGTGAATGATAAGGAGAAACGGATAGGTTGATCTGACAGCTGACGAACGTGCTGTTTCCTGTTACTCTACATGGCTGAAGAATTTATGGACTCGTCGTTCTCACTGGATGGAGGCACACACACCAAGGGAAAACAACAGAGCAAGCTTTTATTTAACTAGGCAAGTAGTTAAGAACAAATTCTTATTTACAATGACGACCTACCAGGGAACAGTGCCTTGTTCAGGAGCAGAATGACAGATTTTTACCTTGTCAGCTCGGGGATACGATCCAGCAACCTTTCGGTTCCTGGCCCAACACTCAAACCACTAGGCTACCTGCCGCACCGTTGTTTTATGATTGTTAAGAAGTTGTCACCATGTCATTTATATATGTGACAATAAATGTTACCATATAGTTTTAAGAGTACCACAATATACCTCTTTTAGACATGGCTTTGAGTGGATGTGTTATTTTACAAGCGATACATTTGTATTTTATGATAATCTCCACATAGCAAAAGCACACATACTCCTATGAATGACAACCCCCACTCTCACTGCAAAGTCTGTGTACACAAGACAACCACTTTATTGACAACAGCTTGCATTGTTTTTTTACTTTTCTCAGACTTTTTTCAAATGATATTTTCTTTGTTTTGAATTTTACCCCCTTTTTCACCCCAATTTCATAGTATTCAATTGTTTTTAGTAGTTACTATCTTGTCTCATCGCTACAACTCCCATACGGGCTCGGGAGAGACGAAGGTTGAAAGTCATGCATCCTCCGATACACAACCCAACCAAGCCACACTGCTTCTTAACACAGCGCGCATCCAACCCGGAAGCCAGCCGCACCAATGTGTCGGAGTAAACGCTGCGCCCCTAGCGACCTGGTTAACGTGCACCCAGCCCACCACAGGAGTCACTAGTGCACGACGAGACAAGGATATCCCTACTGGCCAAACCCTCCCAAAACCGGACGACGCTGGGCCAATTGTGTGTCGCCCCATGGACCTCCCGGTCGTGACCGGCTGCGACAGAGCCTGGGCTCGAACCCAGAGTCTCTGGTGGCACAGCTAGCACTGCGATGAAGTGCCTTAGAACATTGTGCCACCCGCCTGTTTTTTTTTACTTAAATTTTTTAAATATATTTTTAGCACTTTTTCTCCCCAATTTTGTGGTATCCAATTAGTAGTTTACAGTCTTGTCTCATCGCTGCAATTCCCGTACGGACTCGAGAGAGGCGAAGATCAAGAGCCGTGTGTCCTCCGAAACACAACTCAACCAAGTCACACTGCTTCTTGACACAATGCCCACTTAAATTAGGTGGGATTTCCTAGTACAACCTCATTTGAGCATTACGGCTCCATCCCTCCAGTATAGTTTAAAAGGGGTCATGTTCCCAGCTGTAGCCACGGTCACTTTCTGCTGTCCCACACTATAAAGTCTGCAACTAGAACTCTATGGTGGCTTTAACCGCTCAATCCGGCTCCATAATGGCCGCCGCTTGTGGGACCAGATAGACTGAAGAGCTTTCAAGTCGTCTGAACAGCAACACTCCTCTCATTATCGGCTATAGTAGCCCTACATCAAACCTGCTCGTTATTTTCAACAAGGGAGGAAATGCGAAGTACACAGAGATGACGAAGCGGGGGCTACAAAGTGACTGAAGTTCAAATAATATCTGAACCTTGTGGTTATGCTATGCACGCTATATCGACAGGCCACCCATCTCTATAGGCAGAGAGCTTGTCAGACGGTCAATGGAGATAAAAGTAGTTATTATGAACACAGAAAATACTGGTGCAGAGCCTGTGGTCTAGCGGTAGCGTATATACTGTACATTCCTCCCCACTGGAGACAAGGGTTCAGTCCACACGTCGGCCCCTTCCTGCTGTGTCTCCCCTCTGCTTCTGTACACTTTTGGGATTTGCGTAATTCTGCTATGAAGTAATTACACCATACGTCAAATAGTGTTGTGTGAGATATACGGTGTGAAGATGACATGGTCTTCAAACGTGGTTTGTGATAAATAGGAACCCTCCCCGAGCCTCGCTGAATCAGAACGGGAAAACAGTGTGTTGATATCACCATCCGTATCTGAACGACCACCTATTTATAGTTCCCAAGTGTTTTACACCATGTACGTAAAAGCCCAAGTTCTAGGTAATGTGACAGTGATTTGACGAGGTCCCTCAGGCAAGGGTTAAACTAACACACAATGGCTGTTAGCAGTATTAATATGCAAATGAATGCAACTCACCAGCCTGTTGTCATACCTACACCACTGAAAGCTGGCCCAAAATAAGTTCCACTGGGGAAAAAATCCACACAAGAGCCATACTTGATAAGACATACTCTTGTTACCATGGCAGCATCGACAGTATGGCTCATGCTAAAAATGCAGAGGTCTGTATAATCATTGTCATTGTGTACATGGATTTTGCTACCAGACCCATGTATCGTTCTCATCAATGGGATAGAAGAAATCTGGTTTCAACCAGTCGTAATTAGGGAGCTTTCAATATTGGCAGAAAAATCTAATTATTCGTCGTGCAGAAGGACTCATCCATGGTCCCTTACAAACTCATTTTTACAACTGATGAACAATGCATTTGGCACAGTTGCTGTGACATAATGGAGAGATTTTCTGCACAAGAATTAGAACACTTGTGTTGTGGAGAGAACAAGGGCCGAGTAAGCAATTTTGTGCAGACAAACTCTCCATTGCGTCACAAATATCAGTTGTATCACAACAGTTGTGTCTAATGCGTTGTACATCAGTTACAACCCGAGTGTGTACGGGGGGTATGTTGTAGACAAGATGTTTCCTTTTATTGGAAGTCGTAGTGGAGATACACGTACCTTCATGAAAACTGTTCTATTGATCTTTCAACTTGTTGGATCGTCTGTATACACTGTTACATCGATCTGTACGACTCTCTCTCGTCATATAAATAATAATGTAGAAGTCAATGATCTCTATCTGGAATCTTGGATCTTGTTGGAGCTTCTCTATACACCACGGTCCATGTGGTATCATCATGCCTGATCTACATCAGTATGCATAGAATGCTCCTATCATTATGAAGCCTTTCACCTGCAATTTATTACATTTCATTCACTTACTGTGTTTAATTGGCACTTGACGTAATACATTAGTACCAACCAGGGATCCCTTTGACTTTTTGTCGTTTTGTTGTTTTTGTCCTCCCATTTTCCCATTGTCTAAGTGACATAATAACGGACGTAAACTCGTTTGACTTTCTGATGAACGTGCCAAACGTTGAAAAGTTTGGCTCGCTTTCTCAGTCAGACCTTTTTTTGAGTGGTTAGATCCTATGTAACTGTGAAAATGTTGTCAATCTATTGAAGTCAACTACCTCTCTCAACAATCCCCTGACCACTGCTGTTACACCAACATTTTTCATACTTTGAATCTCTCTCTCTCTCTCTCATAGGGCTCTAGTGAAGGGCTCTAGTGGGCTCTAGTGAAAAGTAGTGCTCGAAATGTGAAATAGGGTGCCATTTTGGACTAAACGTCCGTATATCATCATAATATGTACATTGTCCAATATTTCCTATTCACTTAAGAGTGAGCAGCTGTACCCAATCATTTTGAAAATGGAGCTGTTCTTAGTTTAATCTGATTTATGAGGTACTATCACGATCACGATTAGTTCTTCCAGTAGTATGTGTTGACACTGTTATTATTTGTACACTACTGCTGCCCTCTGCTGTCCAGAAACATCACCCGCAGGTTGGATGTTTTCTCTCTTTTCTGTATATTATTCTGCCATCTTAAAGGACAATTCCACCCAAAAACATTTTTTTGGTGTTTGCTTGATTCGTCCAAATGTTTTTCTTGTCAGAAATCAAGTTTTCAAGATATGTAACTTTCAAAAGACAGAAATCATCCCCTTATGATACATTATGCATCAACTAATGAAAAAACGCAGCATCATATGATGCAAAATGCAGCACCATATGATGATTTCTGTATTTTGAAAGTTACATATCTTGAAAACTTGATTGCTGACAAGCAAAACATTTGGACGAATCAAGCAAACACCAAAAAAATAGTTTTTGGGTGGAATTGTCCTTTAACAATAGACTAATTAAACAAATACCAAAATATAATTTTTGGGTGGAGTTTTCCTTTATTATAATATCCAGTGGTGTTAAGTACTTAAGAAAAAATACTTTAAAGTACTACTTATAAAATACTTTAAAGTACTATTTAAGTAGTTTTTTGGGGTCTCTCTGCTTGCCTTTACTACTTATATTTTTGACTACTTTTACTTCAGTACATTACTTAATGTACTTTTTACTCAATACATTTTTCCCTGACACCCAAAATACTAGTTACATTTTGGATGCCAAGCAGGACAGGAAAATGGTCCTATTCACACACCAAGTTAACATCTCTGGTCATCCCTACTGCCTCTGATCTGGCGGACTCACTAAATACACATTCTTCATTTGTAAATGATGTCTGAGTGTTGTAGTGTGCCCCTGGCTATCTGTAAATAAACGCCATCTGGTTTGCTTAATATAAAGAATTTGAAATTATTTATGATTTTACTTTTGACACTTAAGTGTATTTAATACCAAATACTTTTACACTTTTACTCAAGTAGTATTTTAATGGGTGACTTTCACTTTTACTTGAGTCATTTTCTATTAAGGTATCTTTACTTTTACTCAAGTATGACAATTTGGTACATTTCCACACTGGTAATATCTGAATAAAAAACATGTGGTTTCATTGATGCCCCCTGGAAATGAAATGCAGTATACTGTATGTGATATAGATTAATTGAACCATGGTAGTGTACAGTGCCTTGCAAAAGTATTCATCCCCCTTGGCGGTTTTCCTATTTTGTTGCATTACAACCTGTAATTTAAGTAGATTTTTATTTGGATTTCATGTAATGGACATACATAAAATAGTCAAAATTAGTGAAGTGACATTTTTATTTTTTATTTAAACATATATATATTTTTTAAACCTGAAAAGTGGTGCGTGTTCACCTCCTTTATTATGAAGCCCGAAAATTAGATCTGGTGCATTAGTTAAATAAAGTCCACCTGTGTGCAATCTAAGTGTCACATGTATATACACACATGTACACACATGTATATATATATATATATATATCTCAGTATATACACACCTTTTCCGAAAGGCCCCATAGTCTGCAACACCACTAAGCAAGGGGCACCACCAAACAAGCAGCACCATGAAGACCAAGGAGCTCTCCAAACAGGTCAGGGACAAAGTTGTGAAGAAGTACAGATTAGGTTTATAAAAAAATATCCGAAACTTTGAACATCCCACGGAGCACCATTAAATCCATTATTAAAAAATGGAAACAATATGGCACCAAAACAAACCTGCCAAGAGAGGGCCGCCCACCAAAACTCAAGGACCAGGCAAGGAGGGCATTAATAAGAAGAGACCAAAGATAACCCTGAAAGAGCTGCAAATCTCCACAGCGGAGATTAGGGTATCTGTCCATAGGATAACTTTAAGCCACAGAGCTGGGCTTTACGGAAGAGTGGCCAGAACAAAAGCCATTGCTTAAAGAAAAAATGATGAAACACATTTGTGTTCACCAAAAGGCATGTGGGAGGCTCCCCAAACATATAGAAGAAGGTACTCTGGCCAGATGAGACTAAAATGTAGTTTTTTGACCATCAAGGAAAATGCTATGTCTGGCACAAACCAAACACACAAACCAAACACTGCATCACCCCGAGAACATCATCCCCATCATGCTGTGGGGATGTTTTTCATCGGCAGGGACTGGGAAACTGGTCAGAATTGAAGAAATGATGGATGGCACTAAATAAAGGGAAATTCTTGAGAAGTTGAGACTAGGACAGAGGTTCATCTTCCAGCAGGACAATGTCCCTAAGCATACTGCTAAAGCAACACTCGATTTGTTTAAGAGGAAACATTTAAATGTCTTGGAATGGCCTAGTCAAAGCCCAGACATCAATCCAATTGAGAATCTGTGGTATGACTTAAAGATTGTTGTACACCAGCAGAACCCAATCCAACTTGAGGGAGCTGGAGCAGGTTTGCTTTGAAGAATGGACAAAAATCCCAGTGGCTAGATGTGCCAAGCTTAGAGACATACCCCAAGAGACTTGCAGCTGTAATTGCTGCAAAATGTGTCTCTCAAAAGTATTGACTTTGGGGGGGTTGAATAGTTATGCGCGCTCAAGTTTTCAGTTTTATGTCTTATTTCTTGTTTGTTTCACAATAAAAAATATTTAGCATCTTCATGTTGTGTAAATCAAATTATACAACCCAAAAAATAAAATATATTTTAATTCCAGGTTGTAAGGAAACAAAATAGGTAAAATGCCAAGGGGGATCAATACTTTCGCAAGGAACTGTGTGTGTTATTTTTTTTACACAAGTCTATTGTCTTCATGTTGGTAATGACACAGTCACACAGCCCAATATGATCGAAAAGAGATTCTTCGCTGAGGTAATCACTGCATTTGGGAGCAATAATAGTATGCTGAATACTAGTTCCGTCTCAGATGGTACCTTTTCCTATTCCTCATGGGCTCTGGACCAAAAGTAGTACGCTATGTAGGGAATAAGGTGCCATTTGGGGCGTAGACACGGTCTCTGAAATGTTCTGTGCCCTTTTCCGGATCTGCGTGTATCTTATTATCTGTACTGCACTGTACTGTATTGTCTGTGACATGCACTGGCATCATTCAACGTCCTCTGTCATTCAAGGTCTTTCGAATCACATGCATTTCCTTGCCGAGGTACAAAGAAAAGGCTAGACGAGAGGTTGACTCCAAATCTCACTCTTGACATTTTTCCTTCCTCCATTCTCACGGCTAACCAGCATTAAAATACACTCTTGGGAAGAGAACAAAAACGACTTTTTAGTGTATTGAAATGTCAAGCATGTGTTATGGCATATATTATTTATTATTATGGTTGCTATGCAAACGGATGTTAATAATATCTCTACCAGTGTTTGCTCAATGATGAAAGCAGACCAAAGCACAGCATGTCTCAATCAGCCAGTCAAGAGACAATAAAGGTTCACAGCCCGACTATTACACAGCAGCCAATGGGGCCGTCACTTCTAATTTAAAAAAAAGTGAATGAAAGGAACGGGATGGGGGAAGTGTCTGATCTAAATCTGTCACAGTACTTTGACGTCATCGCCTTGGAACTTTGGTACAGTATCATCTTAATTTAATCCAAGCAATTAAGGTTTTATTCTGACACCAACAAGGATGTGGTACGGAATGGCACGTTGCGTTGAACAACAAAAGGGCTGATTGGCTGACACTGCCATTCCAAAATGGCTGCGGTGGCTACTGCTAGCTAGCATGAGGACAAAAAAAGGATCGTTTTCTGGAAAAACGAGCAGTATTTCAATCTTCTCGATGTATCAGTTTGAATAAAGGTACAATTTGGATTACAGTGGCCTATCCCATCCCTGCTTTGATCTCGCGCCGGCTCCACAGTTTCTTAATCTAACCATGATGGCGTTCCGACCACAGTGCAGTTCAGTGTAAACAAGCGTAACGGTATGGTCAGAATCTTCTGGCTAACTGCCACTTGAACACCACCAGGATTCTCTTCTTGGATGCATCCCCAAATGCCACCCTATTCCATACATAGTGCATAGGACATTTTTGAGAAATATAGTGTTCGATTTGTATCGGGACATACAATATACCATTAAAATCCCCTAAAGTATGTATTTTTGAGTGCACAAGATAATATTAATTGGTGCACAGCGTGGCAAAATGTTTTGCAATGTTTCAGCCCATTTGCTTCCATTTCATTTCTAAATAGGACCGATCTCTGAAGGGCTCCAGGTGGTGTTTTTGACTGTCAACCTCATATTCAAATTCTCCAGCACCAAACCAGTGTCTCTTGTGTGGAAACAGAGTCTTTCTATGATCTGTTGTTATAAAGAAAGGTACTAAAAAAATGCTTCTCTGTGACATCACAAGGTAGGATTTAAAAAAAAACTGTGATTTTCAAACCCTTCATCCAGTTTCTAGCCCAAGGGGAATCTTTTTTTTAAATGTTAACTTTTGAAGATGTCATCAGGTAGAACTTTTTAAAACTTATCATTATTCTTTTTTTACAAAACAGAAATGCACCGTTTTCACATATTGACACGGGTATTGTGCTGGATATAATGAAAATGAGGTTGAAAAGTGGTGGTGGAGTGCAGTCTTCTCATTTGGCCACAAGGTGGTACTTTATCCCCCCTAATCAAAACATCAGACTGTACACTGACAGGCAGGACCTGCAGTATCATCCATGCATTGTATTGCACACTGTGTCCTGGCTGAACCTGTATTGGGAACATTAAACACCAGGGTTGCATTCACTATGCACCACATGGAATAAAACAGACTGAAACAGGAAGGGACTACATGAGTAACGCTTGTTTACATTACATTACACTAATGTACGCTATTGAATGCCACCCAGCATTAGAGGATTTTTTTTTCGATATCTAAAGGAAAATGATAGTATTAAATGAACAATGACAAGAAGGGTAGCAGAGGATTAATCCTTAAGAATTTCCTCTATCTTGATAGACAATTGGATTGGGCTTGTAGATAACAAAAAAAAAATGTGTAGGCTATATTGAAATAGTTTAACTTCTCCATTGCCCTTTGCTTTTACAGATTCCTGTCTGTCACCCTCCCTAACCATGTAGCAATTTGCTAATGGGCCACTTGCACACAGTGACAGACAGGCAGATACACACGCATGCACAATACACACACACACACACATACACTAGGCACCCGGTCGAAAAGTTTGAGAATTTTGCAAAGGTGAGAAAACCTTTTCCTGCAATCTAGAGCCATAATCATTATTCTATTTTTTGTTATCAGGACATCTGATATGACATGACACCTCTGCACACACACACACACACACACACACACACACACACACACACACACACACACACACACACACACACACACACACACACACCCCCCATCACCTCATCTCCGTACAAGGACTCCTCATTTTTATAGTGGATTAGCCTGGGATGTTACCTACCCGTTTATACGGGCACTTTTTTTTTTATTGACAAGAGAATCTCATTGATTGATGCATTTATTACTGATTGATTGGTTGGAAATAAAGTGTGGAACCCATTATAGATTACATGACAGGTGGTCATTATCACTGGTACATGCAGTTGCAGTAACTAGCCCTACTTGGACATGATTTTTAAAAAATGATTCGTTTGTAGAAATGTTCTCTGTTATGCATGCATTCATCTGAAGGCCTCGTTCTCCAGGGATCGATCCAGTGTTTTTCTGTCCTGTGCTCACAGGAATGAAAGCTCCTTGGGAATCACACAGGTAGAGGGATGCCTTTCATCTTCTAGATTTCGGCCGGCAGAAATCTTTATTGGAGCTCGAACAGCCTTATCTTCTCTCCTTCGCTCTCCCTGTGCGCCCTCCCGCTCTAGAGCAAGCCTACTGTATTTCTGCTGCAGAGTGGGGCGTGTGACGTCAACGAATGCTGGAGCGGCTCCTTGGCTCGAGCGAGAAATGGGGAGAAAATTCCGAGGTGAGAAGCGCTTTTTACCCTACATAATGTTTTTTGGGGGGTGGATGACAGTGCTTAGTGTTTGTGTGTATGTATCAGTCGAACAATGCCGTTGACACCACGTACGAGGGAATGGCTGAAAATAACTCCAAATTAGAGCAAGCAGGCAGGACACCAGTGATGTGCCTGTGTACTGTCGAAAATGGTAGGCAGGAAAATCAGGGCATGCTGCTAGTGCTACGCTACTACCCGCGCCGGACACTTGCCACCTTCTGCGCGTTGTCATCCGTATCGACACGACTGCATTGATATTTGTCAATGTTATGTTATTGAATAAAACGTGTAGTTTTACTCCGCTTTTTCAAATCGATGAATGATAGGTTACAGTCAAGCCGCATGTTCCTGCGGCGGTAGGCTACCTTATGCCACTTGTCTTTGGGTCTTCATTAACGTTCAGTCAGTGCGATTGTTGCAAGCAATGTGTGCAGCCATTCATTGCACGTGTGTAATTGTCGCTTAATCAATCAGTTGTCAATCGAATCATTCGGAATCCATAATGTCACGACACCGGCCTAATTTGCTACTCATAGGCTACGTGACGGTTAGTGAAGATCTGGCCCATGCCCGTCATAACATGATATCAACCATTCGGTGGAATCATTTTTCAGCTGATAACGTGTAATGTGGCCTACTTGTTTGTTGCATGTAATAAGAGCTTTTATTGGAAGCTTTTTAACAGTCAAGAAACACTTTCTCATTCCAGTATATCCATGTGTTTTTATTCCGAGAAATGACATTTATTTGGCCAGAATGTCCAAACATCAAAGCAATATGATTAGGGACTATCTGATAATACATCATATCATCATTCACTTTAAATCTGTATTTATATATTTTTGAAGGAGCCCACTACTCAGCTATGAGCCTCATAGTACCGCCAGCTGTCTCACTAAATATACTTGAGCTCAAGGGGAAGGTCTCAAAGGAAATCATGACTTGGCATTATGCACTGCTCCTGCTTGGCCACTTAGAAAACTTCCCAGGATCTGCCCCAACAGCTCTTGAAGCCAAAGCAGCACTTTGCCTAGAGTGACAGACAGGCTACTCTAGTGTGGGGAATTGTGCTCTGTGTGACCCGTGGGAAATACTAATTTACAGTTTGTGTGTGACTGGCTGACTACTGTGGGAAATACTGCCTCGCCGTTGCTGTGCCCTTGGTGCTGTTGGGCATCCATCAGATGTGACTGAAGTCAAGCTTTAAAGATGTCCTCCAGTCATTTTTGTTGTTGTTGAGCTTTTCCTGTTCAAAAGTGATATCCCAAGTATAAATACAGTAAAGTACACTCTAAAGCATAGCTGCGGGAAGTACAAGTGCTATAGCACCCCCTGTACCCCCTGTACCCTCAGCACCCCTACTTCCCACTGCTACGCTTTAGTGAGTGTACTTTACAATATTTACTCGATTTTTATTCCTGTACATTTATTTTGACAAAAGTAGTGCCCTGGGGCTTTACTAGTCCTGTATTAGCAGGCCGATATTAGGGGAAACAAGTAAGATTGCACATATTATTTACTTTTAGGCATAAATACAAGATGAAATTGCATACATGTGCATGCACGCCTACAAACCATCAAAAACACGAGCACTCTTGCATGCACAGACACACCTGCATTTTTATCATTTTTCAGAAGAAACACTGCACACACACGTTTAGTCAATTGAAATACATTTGCATGTACATTGCTTGAGAAGAAAGATATTGTTTCCTCTCGTTTTAAAGGTAAAAGACAGTCAGCCCACCATAGAAATCTCTCTGCCTGTACTATAATAAGCTGATCATTCAGGCTTACTATCACCGGTGATTTCACTTCCCAGTCAATTACCACTGCAATTAAGTTAGCCAATAGGAGGATAATGTAGGTCACAATCACATAACGAGTCTCAGTGACGTATTTACACCGAACAAAAAAAATATAAACGTAACATGCAACAATTTCAAAGATTTTACTGAGTTACAGTTAAGGCTTTGTCCGCCGACTAGTCGATCTTCAAGGCATTCCTAGTTGATCGCCAAACATTTCTGTAGGCTCAGTGCCTCCAGATCTTCCACGACCCCGGCCGTAGCAAAGTTTGACACCAACCTAAGTAAGATTGAATAACTTTTGAAAACCATGGCCACAGAGAGACTGTCAGAATACAGCAAAGAGCTAGAGAGGAACCAGGCTCTGAGGGGTGGCCAGTCTTCTGGCTGTGCTGGGTTGAGATTATAACAGTACAAGATGTTCAAACGTTCAGAGATGGCCAGCAGGGTCAAATAATAATAATTGGCCTCATGCAGTTAACACATCTCTTTCGCATAGAGTTGATCAGGCTGTTGATTGTGTCCTGTGGAATGTTGTCCCGCTTCTCTTCAATGGATGTGCGAAGTTGCTGGATATTGGCGGGAACTGGAACACTCTGTCGTACACATCGATCCAGAGCATCCCAGACATGCTCAATGGATGACATGTCTGGTGAGTTTGCTGGCCATGGAAGAACTGGGACATTTTCAGCTTCCTGGAATTGTGTACAGATCCTTGCGACATGGCTGTGCAATATCATGGTGAAACATGAGGTGATGGCGGCAGATGAATGGCACAACAATGGGCCTCAGGATCTCGTCAAGGTATCTCTGTGCATTCAAATTGCCATCAATAAAATGCAATTGTTTGTCTGTAGCTTATGCTTGCCCATACCATAACCCCACCGCCACCATGGGGCACACTGTTCACAACATTGACATCAGCAAACCGCTCACCCACACGACGCCATGCCATCTGTTCGGTACAGTTGAAACCTAGATTCAGCTGAGAAGAGCAGACTTCTCCAGCATGCCAGTGGTACATCGAAGGTGAGCATTTTCCCACTGAAGTTGGTTACGACGCCGTACTGCAGTCAGGTCGAGACCCTGGTGAGGAAGACGACAAGTTTGCAGAGGACCTTCCCTGAGATGGTTTCTAACAGTTTGTGGAGAAATTCTTTAGTTGTGCAAACCCACAGTTTCATCAGCTGTCAGCGTGGCTGGTCTCAGACGATCCCACGGGTGAAGAAGCCAGATGTGGAGATCTTGGGCTGGTGTGGTTACACGTGGTCTGCGGTTGTGAGGCCGGTTGGACGTAGAGACAAATTCTCTAAAACGATGTGGCTTATGGTAGAGACTTGTACATTCAATTGTCTGGCAACAGTTCTGGTGGACATTCCTGCAGTCAGCATGCCAATTGCATGCTACCTCAACTTTAGACATCTCTGGCATTGTGTGATAACTGCACATTTTAGTGGCATTTTATTGTCCCCAGCACAAGGTGCACCTTGTGTAATGATCATGCTGTTTAATCAACTTCTTGTCATGCCACACATGTCAGGTGGATGGATTATCTTGGCAAAGGAGAAATGCTCACTAACAGGGATGTAAACAAATTAGTGCACATTTTGAGAGAAATAAGCTTTTTGTATGTATGAAACATTTCTGAGATCTTTTATTTGAGCTCATGAAACATGGGACCAACATGTTGCGTTTTTTAATATTTTTGTTCAGTATAAATATATTAAGCTCTGATAAGATTTTTACTTCCCAAACGACCCAGAGGCTCTTCATTTTAGTTTCTTTTGCAGACAATTTTTCCTCAAGCCTAAACCTATTTCTTCTTTTATATTGAAATTCATGGGACATTTTTGTTCACTTTTTACACAGTGACCCAGGTGGAAGACATTCCCAAAACGATTCAAGAAAATCTCCTTGACAATGCTGACCGATGAGCACTGTCTCCGTCAACTACTGCACTCCTTTAACGACTAGTTACCTCAGAGGAATGCGGCATATTCAGTGAAATGTCATTCTCATGCAGAATGTTGACTGTCTGTCACCCTGACAGTTAAGTGTCAAGTATTCCTGTGTGTGTCTGTGACAGCGGATCTTCCCATAGTCATTTTGTCTTGTGTAGGTGTCAACTATTCTCTACAGTGACAGCGGAGCGTCCCAATTCCATAGTCATTTTCCACAAGTAGACATACAGTATCGCATCACCTCTGGCAAAACAACATTGATTGTACTCCTCCTGTCCCATAGCGCCACTACACTATCTATGACTGCCTCTATGGAACGGTAACGAGAGCTTGTTTTTGTTTACATTATAGAGACCTCAGTTGTCGACTGCCTCTGATCTCCCCATCAATCTTGAACGGAGATTCGATACAGCACCATGTTTACACTCAGTCGGTGGTTTATAAGGTACCAGATCGGACCCCCTTTTGTGTCGAGAACGGCCTGAATTATTTGGGGCATGAGAACATTGCTCAATTGGTATCAGGATGGGGCCATGGACTTATGCCAAATACAGACTCTGCCATCAGCATGACACGTTATATATTTCAATTTGTTTGAACGCTTTTTCCAATAATAGTGAATTGGATCAATCAGACTTTTGCCGCTGTGTGAATAAAGGCCATCCTCAGTCAAAAGGGGAATATCATCAAATTTGATTTGTCACATGTGCTGAATACAACAGGTCTTACAGTGAAATGCTTACGCCACCTGTGTCCCAAATTGCACCCTATTCCCTATGTGGTGCTCATGGTGCTCAGGTCAAAAGTAGTGCACTTTATAGGGAAATGGGTGCCATTTGGGACGCAGTCATTCTCCCAGCCTTTCTTTGCCTGCTTTTCCTACACTAGCTTTGTCACTTCATTCCCTGCCAAGAGCTGCCCCTTCACCAATCTACCAATTCCCTCCTTAATCAAAGTAACTCTATTTTCCCACTAGTGAGTGGTCTAGTTTGAGTGAGTGAGTCTGAGATCTGTAGTGGTGAATTACTGGGAGGTGGAGAGGAATCCCAATGGGGCAGCAGAAATTCTCCGGCCAGGCTTTGGGAGTCTCGCCACGCATACAGTACTTGGTGACAGCTGTGCAGAGTCAATCACCTTGAAGATGCACTGTACATATTCAGACCTGTGATCAAATTGTTCATAATACTTTAAAGCAGTTCTTGACTGAGCTTGCCTGGCGCAATGGAACCAATGAAATAGTCCCTAAAGTGCAAACCCCGCCCATCTGGCCCTCCAGGGTCTGAATCAATTGAAATATTACATCCATCCTTGAAGGATATTTGCACAGACTAATTGGTGTCCCTCTGTCTCCCCTAACATAGGTTACATGTATGGATTGTGGACACACATCAATGGACTTTGCTTTGCCACCCTAAAAATCAATGACCTGTGTTTAGAAATCTCACAGCAGAATGGAAATGCAGTAAGGTTGTATTAATAACCCATTGTATTCAGCACATGTGATAAATACAATTTGATTGAATTACTTTTGACCACTTCGCTATATAGAGAATATGGTGCCATTTTGGTCGCAACCTGAGAGACAGTCTGTGATTTCTTGCTCTGCTCCTGAGGCCATTTTCTCTACAGTTTCCCTCTATGGAAGATTTGCCCTTTATAAAATGAAAAGTCTAAGCCTCATTCTATTTGCAAACACACAAGTCTGTATGTGGACAAGTGTATATAGGGAGGCTATAGGGAAAAGGCTGTGAAATGGTTTTAGCGCCCATTCAATCCGGGCTTTGGCAAGGCACTGACAGCTTGACAATAAGGCAGGGCCCTTGGGTTAGATAACATAATAACGGCCTTGATGCCAGCGATTTAAAGCAAGCACACACAACCCACTATCACAGATTTTTTTAAATGGACACAAATGACCTATTGGAAATTCATGAAAGGAACACAAAGTATTGGAATATACACTATTTTGCATACAGTCCATCTCAATTATTTACATTTCAGTCATTTAGCAGACGCTCTTATCCAGAACTACTTACAGTAGTGAGTGCATACATTTTCACTTTTTTTTCATACTGGTCCCCCGTGGGAATCGAACCTTCAACCCTGGCATTGCAAGTGACATGCTCTACCAACTGAGCAACACAGGAACAATAACATATTTAAGATTACTGTTAAGGTTACTGATGACAGAAACGATAGGAGGGAGGTTGAGTGTGCGAATTAGAGGTCGACCGATTATGATTTAACAATCCCGATACCGATTATTGGAGGACCAAAAAAAGCCGATACCGATTATTGGAGGACCAAAAAAAAAAATGATACCGATTAATCAGCCCAATTTTTATTAAAATGTTTTTAAAAATGATTTATTTGATTTTTTACAACAATACTTAATTAACACTTTTATTTGATCTTAATATAATACATAAATAAAATACATTTAGTCTCAAACAATGAAACATGTTCAACTTTGTTAAAATAATGCAAAAACACAGTGTTGGAGAAGAAAGTAAAAGTGCAATACGTGCCATGTAAAGAAGCCAACGTTTATGTTCCTTGCTCAGAACATGAGGACATATGAAAGCTGGTGGTTCCTTTTAACACGAGTCTTCAATATTCCCAGTTAAGAAGTGTTAGGTTTTAGGAATTATGACGCGTCGACTATTTCTCTCTCTCTATACCATTTGTATTTCATATACCTTTGACTATTGGATGTTCTTATAGGCACTTTAGTATTGCCAGCCTAATCTCGGGAGTTGATAGTCTTGAAGTCATAAACAGCGCTGTGCTGTGCTTCAAGCATTACTACGAGCTGCTGGCAAAACGCAGTAAAGTGCAGGGCAGAATTAAGGATTCTGCTGCTGCCTACCACCACTCAGTCAGACTGCTATATCAAATCATAGACTTAATTCTAATATAATAAACACACAAATACAGGCCTTAGGTCATTAATATGGTAAAATCCGGAAACTATAATTTTGAAAACAAAACGTTTATTCTTTCAGTGAAATATGGAACCGTTCTGTATTTTATCTAACGGTTGGCATCCATAAGTCTAAATATTCCTGTTACACTGCACAACCTTCAATGTTATGTCATAATTATATAAAATTCTGGTAAATTAGTTACGGTCTTTGTTAGGAAGGAATGGTCTTCACACAGTTCGCAACGAGCCAGGCGGCCCAAACTGCTGCATATACCCTGACTCTGCGTGCAATGAACGTAAGAGACATTTCCCTAGTTAACATTGCCTGCTAACATTAATTTCTTTTAACTAAATATGTAGGTTGAAAAAAATATAATTGTGTATTGAATTTAAGAAAGGCATTGATGTTTATGGTTAGGTACATTTGTGCAACGATTGTGCTTTTTCCCCGAATGTGCCCGTTTGGCGAAGTTGAAGTAGGCTCTGATTCGATGATAAATTAACAGGCACCGCATTGATTATATGCAACGCAGGAAAAGCTAGTTAAACTAGTAATATCATCAACCATGTGTAGTTAGCTAGTGATTATGTGGAGAGTTATTGTTTTTTTTATAAAATAAGGTTAATGCTAGCCACAAGGTCCTTTTGATGCTGCACTCGCATAACAGGTGGTTAGCCTGCCACGCAGTCTCCTCGTGGATTGCAATGTAATCGGCCATAATCGGCGTCCATAAAGGTAGATTACCGAATGTTATGAAAAATGGAAATTGTCCCTAATTAATCAGCCATGCTGACTAATTGGTCGACCTCTAGTGCAAATAACACTGTCTACCAACCCAAACGTTTCGTCTTCGAATCACATCATGGACAATTTGAGCTAATTAGCAACTACATACTACTTAGCTAGCATGTTAGCTAACCTTAACCCCTAATCCTGACCTTAACCCCTAGCCTAGCTAATGTTAGCCACCTAACTTACCTAGCTAACATTAGCGACAACAAATTGGAATTCGTAAGAAAATTGTGTAATGTACACATGCGTTATGAAGAAAATTGTGTAATACACATGAGAAAGTTGCTAGAATTTCGATTTTGTGTCTATTTCAGAATAACTTGTCACACACACACACAGACAGATCCAGGGTCAGAAGGCTTATCTCGTGCCTACATTATCTCAAATAATAAAACGTACTTTGGTCGCTACTGTACATTTTGGATTTAAAAAAAAAAGTAGTTTTTCATTATGGAAGCATCTTGCAGTTACAGAAACCTTGCAGGTACGTTAGGTTTAACAATAGAATGGAGATTTAGAATCTGCCTATTTGTATAACGAACATTTTAGTTTTTTAAAAGTTTTATCATGGAAGTAACTGGCAGGTACAGAAATGACTGTGGGTGAAAATTATGACGTTGAAATTGATTTGGTATTCATGTCGGCAAGTTTGGGATGAAATGTAAGGACTGCAAATCCTACTAGCCCGGATGACGCACTTCTAGTCAAAGGTCCAAATCCGCCATGCAATAATTAAAAAGAGAAGATTTGACCCATCGCTCAGGTTAGCGCTGCTCATGTTCTACTATCCTGGTCTGAAAAGTGTTAAGGAAACCTCAGTTATCTTATAATGTCCGTCCCATGTCACTTCACCAAGCAAATAAACAGATGTACATACACTTACGATATACGCGCAATTTACTCCATATACAAGCATACTGTAAAATGGCAGCGTGAATCTGTCACGTAAGCAGAAGTTGATCTATTCAATTGTAGCACATGCAGGTTATGTAGGGGGCCATTGGATGGGGGTGGGGTGGTTCCAAGGCTGCGAGTGTTTTCTCAGTGACATACCCAGCCGAGGCACGGAGCATATGATGATGGTGGTCTGTGTAATGGTGGATAATTGCCTCTGACGAGCCACGTGGATCAATAGAAGACAGTGGAGGCAGGGGGACAACCGACTCTGAGCGAGTTTCCTCATAGACCCAGTGTCCTTATGCTGTGCAGTGCTATGCAGCCACAGCCACAGCCATCCCATCTCCTCCCAGCTCTCAGCCCCAATTCTCCACCCTTTTCCTGCGCTTTCACACTTTCCCGCATGCATTTGACAATTGTGGAAACTCCCTCCAGCAAATGCTTACACCAATCCTTTTAAATCCATGATGAGAAGTGTGCAAGTGCACACTTCTGGAGAATGGTGAAGAATCGGGACGTAGCCCCTGCTGTAGCTTCTCACTGGGTGGCTTATCCAGAGCCGTGACAGTCGCACCGTGTTACCACAATACGCTCACTGTGTTACTGTTGTTTATTGTCAGGCCTCCTTGTGGTGCCAATTGGGTAAACTATGTCTACTTGCAAATTTAAAGTTGAATACTCCGCTCCTAAAACTACTTTAAGACACTCATGACAATTCAGATTTTATTTTAATTTTTTAAAATTTCAGTTATTGTCGATTACGCGGCTGCTACTGTACTGTGAGGCTAGGACAATAATCGTAGTGTCTCCTCAGTCATCAACAGCTGCACCCAGTGTATCTACTCTAAAGATTCCCACCTTTTCCTGTCTCTTTTCCTTCACACAGTATCTGTGCCCCAATCTTCTTAAAACGGTCTCCTTTATCTCCTGTCCTTCATAACCACTAATACATGAAAGGAGTGGACAGGTTTCCACTTCCCACCTTGGCTTTCACCTATCAACTGTCATGAAGGAAAGGTAGACCGTTGTGTGACACAGTCCAGTCCATTTGAATAGAGTGGGGATCCCCGAAGAGGACTTTGTTGACATTCTGTTAAATTGGCTGGCTATGTGATTGGCCCTCTGCGGTCACGTGGGTAGCCCTTGGCTGTGTGATTTGTCCGTCTTGGGAGAGCCAGTGGCTTACTCAGGGCTAACGCTGACTTGCTCATGCAAAAGCCTAGCTGACATTGTGTGTTTCAGTAAGTCAGTTAAGGCAAAAGCTAGGGTAGCTAACTTCTGGTAACCTTTCCAGAAATCCTGGTTGGAGGATTCTGTATTTCCTGCTTATTCCCTCCTGATTTGTGGAATCGGTTTAACTGTGATTTCTTGAAAACCTGGGAATTTTGGGAAAGTTGCTGGAACTTTACAATCCTAGCAGAAGCCCTTATACAGTAAGGGGATTTGGGAATTTGTGTAGCCAACGGGAACACAGTAAAGCACAGGGGCATGTTAATTATTGTCCTTGTCATAACGTTCGCCAATATGTTTATAATTACATGCCTCTATAAAATGCATACATTTAATTCCTCTCACTCGTAAACTTTCTTGTTCACGTCTTCAGAATAAAACCCGTGAACGATCTGAACAATACCAACTAAGATCAGGGTGAGGACGTGATACATCTTTCCAACTGTACAGTGCTTACCGATAATGGGACGCAATTCAGCGCTTCCGATTTCAGAAATACCTCTGATTTGGGTGATTTTGGTATCTATTGTTGGGCCAGCAGAATGGATTGTTGTTTAAAAAGCCACTGGATGTGCTTTTAAAAGCCACTTGGTGATAGACACACAATGGGTCGTCTCCCTCGGAGTCCGTCTGGGTCTAATTCAAGGTCAGCTTCTCTGCATCCAACCAGCGAGACGATACTGATGGGACGGGAAAGCTCGTTTGTGTCGTTAGCTCAAAGAGGTCAATCAGTTTGTCCGTGAGGGTCTGTGGATCTGTTTGTCTGAAAGGTGGGTGTTATATATTGTAGGCTTCTATTTTTTGAGTGCTCTTCTTAACACGAGCACACTGTGTAGTAGGGAATAGGGTTCTATTTTAGACTCAGCCCGACAACAGAAAGATTAATCAAAACACTACGTTATTGTCCCTGCTTGGCCAGTCAATGCAGACTTGCAGTCAAGGCAGGAACGCTAAATCAATCATGCATAATTAGTATAATCTCACTCAAAACAAAGCAAAAATGCAAAACATCCTTAACCCTCACTGGGAACGATGCACCATCTCTTTCCTATAGACGCTGGCTAACTAAATCACACGCACTGCACAGCTTGATAATACTGACACCAGCAATCTCATCTTCTTCCCACCCTCTCGCCCTTAATATAAGTCAGAGGTGTTATTCACAGTGTCTGGTAACCACCTGGCCTGTCTACTGCTGCAGTCCCTTGTTACCATGTCACTTCTTTGTTTCCTCTACCATCTGTGTCTCTTCCCTCCCAACGCCCACAGCTCAACCCCTCGGCTCTCTGTGCCGCTTGCCCTCACTTGTTTTTTTACACTCCCTCTGCCGTCATCACCTTGTCTTGATCTCTCTCTCTCTTTCTGCGACCTTTCACTGACAAGTAATTTCAACTTCCTGTTAGCATGCCACGGATCCTTTCATCACAGCAGAACAGGATTCTGGGAGTTAGCTGGTATCCCTGGAGACCAATAGCTGACTTCTGTTTTTAGACCTGCTAGCTTCTGCAGACCCATAGGCGAAACATTGTTTCAACGTTCTTCTTCTCAGTCGTGTCCCCTTTTTGCCCTCAGAACACCCTTAATTCATCGAGGCATGTTGTCTACAAGGCGTTGAAAGCGTTCCACAGGGATGCTGGCCCTTGTTGACTCCAATGCTTCCCGCAGTTGTGCCAAGTTGCCTGGATGTACTTTGGGTGGTGGACCATTTATTGGTACACGGGAAACCGTTCAGCGTGAAACCCAGCAGCATTGCAGTTCTTGACACACTCAAATTGGTGCACCTGGCACCTACCACCATACCCCGTTCAAAGGCACGCTGTAAACGATGTAACCAAGAAGCTTGATCTTGCAAGCTAGCAAGTTAGCAAACCAAACGCATAGCTGGAGCCCTGAGCTGAAGATAATTTATTTGCTAAACGTATAGTTACTGTATTTAGCTTGCAAACATTTAGTAGTTAATTTCAAGTAACCTGATCACCTCTCTTGAGCTGCACAACATTGGACCATCATGAGATGAAAGCCTCCGTGTGCTCTTTGAGCCCGTCATGGTATGTTTGTTTACGGCTGCTTTGGGAAACGGCTTCATAATGAAAAAATAACGCAATAGGTAAAATTTAAAAGGCAAAAATATAGATTGATCTGTCAATTTTCAGATTTTGGGATATATTGCTGCTATAAACGTCCCTACTTTCATGGAATGTCAAAATAAATTGGCAATAATGTATATACATACTTGATTTGTATAATTTTCTCCCAACTCCGTCAACTACACCTATCATACATTTTGTTCTTGTTAGCATGTTTCATGTAGATATTCAACCACTATTTTTAAAACTCTCCATGTTGAATCTTAAATCATTCAAAAGCTTGTTTTCCGGAGCATATTGTTAGCTAGTCCATACATGGCAATATGCTTTGTAGACGTAGTGCTTCATGCTGAAATATGAGTAATTTCCTGACATCTGATTGGTTACTGGCATTTTAACGGCCCTTTCCAGCAACCTGATTGGTTAAAATGCCTCACGTGCCACGCAGCACTTCCTTGTTTGAAAATATCTCCCGTGAAGAATCTACGTAAAGAGAGACAAAATGAGCAAATCTCCAGGAATATATCAACAGTATGTGGATAAAAATAGGCGTTCTCAGTTAGCCAGTGCGAGAAAAGCATTGAATGAAATAAAAAATTTGGCTGATCAGCCGATCAAGGCAATGGCAGTACAGGTAGATGAGGAAAAGGAGGTGGCCGGGAGCTGCGCATCGAGATGCAAATTAGTTGGGACGAAGATGACACCTAGCAGCGATCAACCAGCCAGCTGCAGCCAGCCAACAGTGGCTTTTTTTCCCTCACATGTCACAAATAAACCAACTTGTACATGATTTAATTTGCCCTAAGTGTTTATACACGGGACTGAAAATCACTATAGACCCCACCAACCAGGGATTTTGTCATGACAGAATATGCACACTGTGAAGGTGATGGTGATACATTTAGGAGGAGTGTTATACACTTCCTCCAGGCTGCAGGAGTGCTCCAGGGGAGATGTGGCATTTGACATAAATGTGAGGATGGCTCGGTCTTCTTGCCCACGAAGTTGGACTTGGTTATGCAGCACTTAAAGAAAATAAGCAACGGCCTAGGGATTCCTTCCTTGCGTCTCAGCTCATATCAGAGACATGACAGGAGAGTGACAGGTCAATAAAAGGGGAGTGTAGCCCAGTATTGTCAGGTGACTTTCTGTGTATAGATTTCCTTGCTCCAGCAAATGTATTCAGAGTGAATAAAACAGAGATAGGAAAACATAACTATAGAATATGAGACGGTCACATAGGCCTACAGTGTCCTATGGCTGGAGCCTACTGTGATTACTGAGAAATGAGCTTTACATAAAGTAAATGCATGCTGATATGCTAACGCTTACATAGGGTAACATGCTGCTATCTAGTCATGCAGTTATGACTAATGTCGACAGACACCATAATAAGTACTCCCCCCCCCACACACACACACACACTTTAGTCGCAGAGATTCAGAGAGGGCTACAGTCAATGGAGAGTGCCACAAAGATAATTAGCAGAGTATATGCAGATATAGACCCAGACATAGCAGATTAGCTGAAGGAGGAGGCCATCATAGACATTCATGTATCCTTTGATGGCACAAGAGAGGATTCACTTCCAACTACGGGAATAGGTGTGTGCATAGACATTGTAACAGGTCTAATGATAAGACTATGAGGTGGTGTCTTCCTACTGCCGTGCATGTGTGAGGAAAAGGAAACGTGGAATTAGTGAGGAGGAGTTCAGGGAATGGAAGGATTCACATGCAGATGACTGTGCTCAAAACAAAGCAATGGAGCGGGATGCAGCTTAAGCGCATGTGGGCCAGATCAGTCATTCGCCGCCACTTTCGTTACACCGAGATGCTCTCAGATGGTGACAGTACTGCACACAAGGCAGTTGTCAAATTAGATCCCTACCCAGGCATTGAGATATGGAAACGAGAATGCATCAATCATGCCCACAAGAGGATGGGAACAGCGCTTCGTAAACTGAGTTCAGAGAAACGCCTTGGGGGAGAGGTGACGGGAAACTCACTGCACAGAAAATGTAAGAGTCTGCAAAACTATTACAGGGGTGTGATTCTTGATAACGAGGGTGATGTAGAGGGCAAGAAGAATGCTATCTGGGCTGGTCTTGTCCATTCCCTGTCAACTGACAAAATCCCTAATCACGGTAGATGCTTGTCATCTTGGTGCTGGTACCAGCGAGCCCTAGAAAACGCTGAAGATCCACCCAGTCACAAAAACCATGGAGGCCATACATTTTTGAATAGAGAGGTTGCACAGAAAATGCTACCTCCTATATCATAGGATGTCAAACGATAACCTCTGATTGGGAACCAAACCAACATAGAAATAAAGAAACTAGAATGCCCACCCTAGTCACACCCTGGCCTAACCAAAATAGAGAATATAAAAACCTCTCTATGGCCAGGGCGTGACAATGTCTGAACTCTATGGTCGCGATGCCCCGAAACTGGTCTTCGTGGGGAAAAGCCTCATTGGCACAGCAGCCAGTATGGCAGTAACCACTTTCAATAAGGGAGACGCTGCTATATCGAATGTGATGGACAAATTGTGGCTTGACTGCACTTTGGTGACACTGGAAGCAATCAGAGAGGAGGATGCGAGGGGTGTTGTGAGAGCTGATGCTGCTTCAACGGAGTGTGGCAAGCGTAGGCGCAGGTCCAATGACACAGTCAAGACAGTAAAGTGGCACCAGCAACAACTCAAAGAGGACCTTACATATGGGGCAGGCATAGCTGATTTAATGTTCTGCACATTTTAACAGCCATACAAAATCCTTGTATTATGTGACAAATTGAGCAAAATGATATGAGAATTTTCCCAAAACTGCATATTTGTCCAACAGACCAGTAATTCAAAGCATACGCTCTATTGCTTGAAACAAATCTGTTAAACATGCTAATGTATTTGTAAAAGGTTTATTTGATGTTTATTTATCAGTTTAGAAGTGATATAAACTCAGCAAAAAAAAAAAGAAACTGACCTTTTTCCAGACCCTGTCTTTCAAAGATAAAGTCCAAGTAACTTCACAGATCTTCATTGTAAAGGGTTTGAACACAGTTTCAATGCTTGTTCAGTGAACCACAAACAATTAATGAACATGCACCTGTGGAACGGTCGTTAAGACACTATAACAGCTTACAGACGGTAGGCAATTAAGGTCACAGTTATGAAAACTCAGGACACTAAAGAGGCGTTTCTACTGACTCTGAAAAACACCAAAAGAAAGATGCCCAGGGTCCCTGCTCATCTGCGTGAACGTGCCTTAGGCATGCTGCAAGGAGACATGAGGACTACAGATGTGGGCAGGGAAATAAATTGCAACGTCCGTACTGTGAGACGCCTAAGACAGCGCTACAGGGAGACAGGACATACAGCTGATCGTCCTAGCAGTGGCAGACCACGTGTGACAACACCTGCATGGGATCGGTACATCCGAACATCACACCTGCGGGACAGGTACAGGATGGCAACAACAACTGCCAGAGTTACACCAGGAACGCACAATCCCTCCATCAGTGCTCAGACTGTCTGCAATAGGCTGAGAGAGGCTGGAGTGAGGGCTTGTAGGCCTGTTGTAAGGCAGGTCCTCACCAGACATCACCGGCAACAACGTTGCCTATGGGCACAAACCCAACGTTGCTGTACCAGACAGGACTGGCAAAAAGTGCTCTTCCCTGACGAGTCGCGGTTTTGTCTCACCAGGGGTGATGGTCGGATTCGCATTTATCATTGAAAGAATGAGCGTTACACCGAGGCCTGTACTCTGGAGCGGGATCGATTTTGGAGGTGGAGGGCCCATCATGGTCTGAGGCGGTGTGTCACAGCATTATCGGACTGAGCTTGTTGTCATTGCAGGCAATATCAACGCTGTGCGTTACAGGGAAGACATCCTCCTCCCTCATGTGGTACCCTTCCTGCAGGCTCATCCTGACCTGACACTCCAGCATGACAATGCCACCAGCCATACTGCTCGTTCTGTGCGTGATTTCCTGCAAGACAGGAATGTCAGTGTTCTGCCATAGCCAGCAAAGAGCCCGGATCTCAATTCCATGTCTGGGACCTGTTGGAGCGGAGGGTGAGGGCTAGAGCCATTCCTCCCAGAAATGTTTGGGAACTTGCAGGTGCCTTGGTGAAGAGTGGTGGAACATCTCACAGCAAGAACTAAGCAAATCTGGTGCAGTCAATGAGGAGGAGATGCACTGCAGTACTTAATGCAGCTGGTGGCCACACCAGATACTGACTGTTACTAATTGCATTAGCTTATCTTTATCGGCCATTTTCTCAAAATTCATTTTTCTGTCTTCCTTGGACAGACATTCACATTATTCCACACACAGGTTCTTAGGTCTTATAGTCAGAGGCTTTTAAAAAATATTTTGTGTTTTGATTTTAAGTGTCACTTTATCTGTAAATGTATGCAAAATATGCATCCGTCATACATGTGAATGTTTAAAAAAAAATTATTCCATGAAAATACAATATTTTGATAAACTGATCTGGAAAAGTCCCACCATTTGAATCTGCCTTGAAGCAATGTGTTGAAAAACAGATTCTCATAATATGCAAATTAGCACATGTTAAAGGAGGTTGTCTCATTTGCATATTTTAATGTTAAAATATATAAAACTTGTAATACAATAAAATGTTGTATTTATGTATACTTTCAAGTGGTAAAGTTTCAGTCCGATGAGACTAAAGGAAAAAAATCCCTATTAGCCTGTGGTGCCTGGCCTTAATATTGACGGTATTAAAAATAATTACCGTGGGTATTTCAAAATACCCTAGTATATGGTATACCACCCAAGCTGAATGCACTACTATATAGGGAGTAATTCGGGATGCAACCAGTCTGAACGTTAATCGCTCAAAACCTTGGCGGTAACCATTTTAATCGAATAACTGTGTTGCTCTATTTCACCGGGACACTTATGGCATAATTGATCTGCCGTTAATCCGGTGTCATTTCTATTTTGCTTCCTTCTCGTCTGGAAGCCTGATTAGAAACGGACGGCAATAAAAAATGTTTGTGAGACCGTTACAGTTTGCCTGCCAGCCAGGGAAGGCTCTTTTAAACATTATATCTCTATTTTATAGGTTCCCTTCCATTTGTTTTGAAGGCCTAGTCCAGACTTGAAGAGCTGAGTTTCGGCACAGTAGGGTCATACAGGACATGCAGGGAAACAAAACACTGAATTTCGTCAGTTAGAACAAAACCGTTTTCAATGCTGTGTAGACGTGAGGATAAGTGATACAATAAAAAAGCATGAGCTGGCGCACAACCAGAACAATTATTTTGCGTGACGGTGCTGACTAACCGGGACTAAACTATAAAAAATAAAGAGTCGCACACGCCATATATAAACTCCCAGTAATTTATTGGGAGAATCACCAACATTACTGTGAGTTTATAAATGGAGTGTGCGACTCTATTTGTATAGTTTACAATAACATACAGTAATGTCTGATACAGTAAATATCATTGTAGATCGATGCTGCACTGTACTGCCTTGCACTTACCCCTGCAGGCTTGCATGATTCTGAGAACACAGTGGAAGCCCCAGGTGCTGTGAAGAGCCGTGTGTGTGTGTGTGTGGAGATCCCCTCTCACAGTAGTTAGGGCTGTGGCGGTCTTGGAATTTTGGTTATTTGCCAGGCCATTGTACATGGTCATCGACAATCGTGTTTACATAGTTTTTTAAAAGAAGCATATCCATTTGAAACTAGCCATTACACTTCGTTATTATCTTGGTATTTTATTATTATTCAGGTTATTACTTACAAATAGTAATCAACAAATTAAGAAATGCCAGTTTGGAGAGGATCTGTCACATTTTGGTATTGACACAACATCAACGAAGTCAAACTAAACATATATGCCTACCTTGTCTGTTGGCTTTTCTGCATATAATTGTTTTTAAAACAGATCCGATTTGACACAAAACCATTCAAATTAAGTCTGAAGGATTTTCTCTCACTTCTACCAAAATATTTGCACGACGTCACACACCCTGCTGCAGCGGTCATTCGATAGCATTTTATTCAAC